>NW_015632743.1:326156-331801 GCF_001515625.1 Sinocyclocheilus rhinocerous
ATAATGGCAGTGGGCGGTTGTTTCTGTTCAACAGTCCAAAAGAAGTCCAATAAAGCGCATCCATCCATCATAAAAAGTGCCTCACACGGCTCCGGGGGAATAAAGGCCTCCTGAAGCGAATCAATGCGTTTTTATAAGAAACATATCCATATTTAAAATGTTATAACCACTTTTTTGTAGCTTGAGCTAACTGTTGTACGCGGAAGCCGTTCAGGTGGATGACGTAGGACGTAGGCGTAGCATAAGGTCCAGTGAGAATATGCTAGTCTCGCGAAAACCAACATTTGTTTACAGGAGCAAAGGCATTATTATTATTATTGAAAACAATGGACATAGTTCACTACTAGGTAGAAAGACTAAGATTTTATTTTATTTATTTTTTACCTCATTTTACTGGGCCTTCATTGCAGTCCATAATTTTCTCACTGCACATTTTGACCAACTGGAGGTGTCTCTAGCGTCACAGGAGCCATTTTGTTTACTATCGTTGCGACTTGTTTGTCCACATCCACTTGTGATATGTCCTTCATCTCACGAAGAAGCTTTTTCAACATAAAATCATACATATTAAGCTATTGTTTTACTCCCACATGGAAATTCTTTGATGATGTCTCTTGTAGAGTGAGATGTTATGTATGTCCTCCTGTAGGCTCTAGGCAGCATTTTTTCCAGCAGTTCCATGTCAGGACGGGACTTCTGTGCTTCCTCTACCATGGTATTAACATGCTCCATGATATTCATCTCATTTTCTGCATCACCCTCTTCATCCTACAATAAATTAAATAACTGGCACAAACACTTAAAGGCAGAGTAAGTTATTTCTGGTAGCCAATGTTGATATTTGAAATCACCAAAACAAACACGCCCCTACCCCAAAAGGGTCTTGCCCCTATTTTGATAGCTCCGCCCCACATATACGTACGCAACCCAGGCAACGATCAGTTCTGTGAAACAAAGCAAAACCAATGTTACACCGTGTCTACGGACGTGAGCAGCGCGGCGCAACAAATCCCGGGTTCTATTTATGACGTGCTGACACACATTTCAAATGGTTTTCAACGGTCGTTTGATCGCGTCCGGTGTAGGCAGACTTTAGCTGTTGTAGGCACGGTGTTACTCACCTATTGAGAAGAAACAAAGCAACCTCGGTGTCCGATCGCAGGCCTCCGCTCCTTGAGTTCTCTCCAGCGCTGGAAAGCTGATCCGATATTTACACGGGTCCTACTTCTTGCCTTATCGTTCCGCAGACGTTTTCCTCTTTTGTTTTTTATCCGCCATCTCTATCTTTCTGTCGCTCGGCTCGGCTAATGTCCGTCCCATGCACTGAAAGCTCTCTCCTCCACATCACGAGTAGACACGTCCCTTATTGCTGATTGGCTACAAGTTTGTTTTGCTATTCGGCCCGAATCAGTTTTCTAAAGTGTTTTTGAAAAATCACATACCCTGCCTTTAAACATGGCTGTCCATATTTTCAGACTACACACTCTAGTCTAGAATAAATAGACATACAGGTATATATGGCCTTTCAGAAGGTATCATGATAATAAATGCTCAATGACAAGGAACAGTAAAACAGTACATTTCAGGGCACCATAATGTTTGGAACAAAATGATTTGTGAACTGTTTGATTACAAATCTAAAACTGAACTTCCGTCTGCTTGCCACCAGAGGTCGCCCTCCCTTTATATTGACTCTCACACCACACTGACTGTTACACATCACCCTGGACTACATTTCCCATGCTCCATTGCACTAATCACAAGCTCACCTGAAACCAATCACACACAGCTGCTACCTATAACACACACTATATAAATCGGTCTCACACCACCATTCAAGGCCGAGTATTGTTTAGCACTTATCACTGTTCGTTGATAGCTACTTTACGGAGCCTGTTTTATTGATTTCCTGTTTCATAGTCTAGCCTAATCCTGTCATAGTTTTGCCTTGCCTGTTTTCCCGGCAAAGTTTCCTTACTTTAGCAAAGGAAAACCAGTCTCCTCTTGGCTTATATCGAAATCCTCCTACATATTTCTTTACAAATCCTCGTTTTGTACTTCTTATTCATGACCACTGTTTTGTTTTGTTCTCTCCTCTCTGCTTCTGCGTTCGATTCGCTACTGGAGGCTTTTATTCACCCCCCGGAGCTGTGTGAGGCATTATGTTGAACAGAAACAACCGCTGAAAACAGTATTAAAACCGTGTGAGAGATCCACACGCGCACACACACGGCAATCCAGACAAAGGCAAGTGCATTAATTGTATCTTTGCTCACAGAATGATCCACAAAATATATGTACAAGAGGCATAGCATCTGGGTATGCAGGGTATGCACGTGCAAATGGGTCCGGGCTGATTGGGGGCCGCCGAAGGGGACTATTTAGGCTAATTAAAACGAGGGAACAAATTCTTAATTTGTGGCCTAAATAAATAAATAAACAAATATATTGTCTGCATGTTATGTGCAGGGCTCTGTAATTTCTTGTGTGCATTTGTTATATTGCTGTCGTAGAACTTCGTCATTCTTTAAAATTATGTGCAAATAAAATAATAATTAATAATAAAAAAAAACCTGTATGAGGTTGGAAGCTAGCCAGTTGAAAAGACTGTATCACAACTAGCTTCAGCAACACTTGCACCGTTTTAATTCTCTTTTTTTCATTTTAATTATCTTTTATTGTAAGACTATCGAAAGTAGCCATTCTTTCCATTGATAGTACACAAAGCCTTAAAGGGATAGTTCACCCAAAAATAAAAATTTGATGTTTATCTGCTTACCCCCAGGGCATCCAAGATGTAGGTGACTTTGTTTCTTCAGTAGAACACAAACGAAGATTTTTAAGTCAAACCATTGCAGTCTGTCAGTCTTATAATGCAAGTGGATGGGAATCACGGCTTTGAGAGTCATTCACACCACCATTCAATGCTGAGTATTGTTCAGCAATTATCGCTCACCTAGGGATAGCTACGGAGCCCTTCCAAGTTCATGAGTCTAACCTTGTTCATAGTCTGTTTTCCCGTGTCTTGATCCTAGCCTGTTATCTCGTCCTGTCTGATTTCTGCCTGCCCTGAAGTTTATAGCCTGTCTTGGATTTACCCTTTGCCTTGCTGATTCGGACTGTGTTTGCACCTCGATTGGATTATTGCTTGTTTTGGATTCCTCTTTTGTCTTGCCCTCTACATATCTGTTTGCTGGTGTCCGACTCTTGCCTGTGTTGACCCTGCCTGTAAATAAAAGCTTGCATATGGATCCGCATGCCTCTCGTCTCATCGGCTCCATTACAGAAACTATGGAATACAGAGGAATAATCGAGAAAAACGTCTTTGTCCCAAACATTATGGAGGGCACTGTACATTGTCTATTCTACGTTATCAAGTACAACTCTTCGTCTTGTAATTGTGTGACATGGGACTGCCTCTGCTGTACGTTTTCTACTGGAGCCTGGAACTCCAAACTTTGCTTTCATCCGCTCTACTTCCTCATTATGGATAAGGGCAATTGTCTCTTTTTTGAATTTATTTTTCAAGGACTCAAGCAGTCCATCCTGACAATGAGTAAAAATGAAAGTACTTGTTTTGTGGCTTGCATAATGTAAACTGAAGGCAAAAAAAATAAAAAATAAACTGTATAGTTTATATCAGAAAAATAGAAAGAGAAAACTTAGTACTTAAAAACTTACATAACCCAATCCAAAGTTTTCTTTTAGGCAGGGAAACAGTAGACAATGGTTCAACATACTGTTGATGGGATGGATACCTGAAAATACAACAAAAATGTATAATGTTACCTTCTTTTTCAGGAGATAATGCCAGAATTTAGTTAAACTTACATTAACTCTTAAATATTTAAACAATTTTAGTGTACTCACTTACATGGTTCTGATTTTCAAAAAGACTTTGAATTAGAATTGTTCTCAGTTTAGACTTTTTGGGACATTTGAGAACAGGGTCTCTTCTCTCCAGTGCAGCCATCAATATTGGAGGAAAGGAAAAACCTGAAAATTGGCCTACATCGGAGCTGGTCAAACTTACAAGTTCTGGCAAAGGCTTAAAGTAAACAAAAACTAGAATAATATTATTGGCAACAAGTCACAGAAGGTTTTTGATTTGTAAATGTTAAAATTTAAAGCTTAACAGAGAACTGCTATTTTTTTATGTTTTTTGTAAATTCAAACTTACTCATGTGTAGTGCTCCCTTTAATTTTATGAAGCAGGTTCATAAAAATTGTCTGCTTTCTGATAACAGGTATTAGTCATCTGCCATTAGTTCTGATATTACTTCTAAAGTTTGTCTATTGATCTCATGTTCTGGAGAAAGAGCAAAAACAATTCTAGTGTGAGAAACACTGAATTCTGGCAAAAAACAACTATAATAATAAATATAACTGCAAGCAGTGATTACTGGGGTTCAAGCAGTTTAAGGGATTTATTGAATCTAAGCTGTTAGGAAATAGGCCTTGCAAAAATTTTGGGCTGACATCACAATAGATCCATTACGAAGAAAATTGTAACACACACATACACAATCTGAAATGAAAGTGTTAAAGTATAATACTTAATAGACAGTAAGCATACTTAGACACAGACACACACACACACACATTTTGTTGTAGATATAGAGATTTTAGGTAAATGATAGGTAACAAAATGCTTACTGCAAGCCTTCTCTTTATAACACAATTTTCAGGTCTCAATGAAATCATAATGTGGTTTAATTGTAAATTGTGATTTCTTAATGTAAATGAAGTGGTGCACTTTGAAAAAATGTTATTTTAAATGTTATAACAGTGATTTCATAATGTCTAAATATAAATCCAAAAGCAAAACCTGTGAAAAGTACTATATTAGTGAGTTGAATGAGCTCATTAGTGGTCCTCTGCTGCCTTCTAGTGGTTATTATTGCAATTTCATGGAGTTTAACATAGAGATATACTGTTTTTATCCTTTATAACTATTATAGTGACAATTTTTGTCCAATCTATATAGAAGTTTGCATGCTTGTTTAGAACGTTATGATGCATGAATGGACTTAGTTTTGTGGCGTTTTAAGTTTTCTTTTAGGAATTATATGCCTTTGGGTACAGTATTGTTCAGAATGAGGAGATCTATCATATAGATTCAGAGTAAATGTGAATATATGAACATTTTTGTGCAATTAGATGTCATTTACCACCGAAACGTTGTTTTTTGAAGCCTTTTTGACTCTTATAGCGCCACCTATGGTCCGATCCCCATGAAACTTTGCATGCTTGTTAAGAATCATCTGTCCAGTGTTGGGCAAGTTACTCTGAAAACGTAATCAAATTACTGATTACTGATTACTCCTTTTAAAAGTAATCACGTTACTGTTCTGATTACTTGCATTAGCATCAACATTCACAGAACACTGTTATTTTTAACTAAAGCAAGCGGCTGCTGCCTGCATGGTTTGGCATGGCAGAATGCCAGCAAAGAGCGCTGCATTTATAATCTCTAAAAGACATTTCAGTTCATCGCAATCTCACAAATCTCTGTTATAACACAATAAATATATGCATAATGAATCTTTCATAATGTCTACAATTCGTGTGTTATAATGAGAGGATTCGTGAGCACGCAAATACGCTGCAAACACTTGTATAGCCTAAATAGAAACTCTGCATAC
>NW_015632743.1:332000-335628 GCF_001515625.1 Sinocyclocheilus rhinocerous
GAATGCCAGCAAAGAGCGCTGCATTTATAATCTCTAAAAGACATCTCAGTTCATCGCAAACTCACACATTTCTGTTATGACACACAATAAATATATGCATAATGAATCTTTCATAATGTCTACAATTCGTGTGTTATAATGCGAGGATTCGTGAGCACGCAGGTTTCAGCACTGCATTGCTCAACGCTGCAAACACGTGTTATAGCCTAAATAGAAACTCTGCATACGCTTGCACCTGTTAAACGTTTATATTTTATATTAGTTCATGTTGCTTTTGTGCAATAGATGAATAACAATTTATTTGTTTTATATATTTTATGTTTAGATATATCTATTTTGCGGGAGTCCCGTGAATCTTTCTCCCACATCCCGCACACACATGAGTGTCTACCCGCCCGCACCAGCACTCGCCCATCTTGTCCCGCGCCGCACTCTGTTGCATCGGGTCTCGCCGGAGAGCAGGTCTCTAATCCACTGGCACTTGACTCGACAGTGCGTGTGCTACATCCTTTTTACAATCTCTAGATTATAAAACACTGCATTCTGTCAGCAATGTAACGCGGCAGTAATGTATAGAGACCTCGGCTTGTAACTATACACTAATTACTATTTTGAAAATTATAACGCGTTAAATTACTCCGTTACTAAAAAAGTAATCAAATTAAAGTAACGCGTTACTAAGTAATGCGTTACTGCCCAACACTGATGCAAGAGCACTGTTGTGGCTATAATGGATACAGCTACGGCTGGAAAATAACAATACATTTAATTTGCCACCTATTAGATTGTGTTTTATTACACCTACCCCAACCCTAACCTTACAATATCGCAAATACAGTAATTAATTGTTGTTCATAATGACAAAAAGGACGCAATATTTATGTGCGCATGCCCAGTAGACAATCTGGCCGTAGCTGTATGCAGTTTGTGCCAAAGCAAATCATTTTGAGAAAATTAAGATTAAAATCATGACATGAAACCCATCTTGTCCCGCGCCGCACTCTGTTGCATCTGGTCTCGCAGAAGCAGGTCTCTAATCCACTGGCACTTGACTCGACAGTGCGTGTGCTACATCCTTTTTACAATCTCTAGATTATAAAACTCTGCATTCTGTCAGCAATGTAACTCGGCAGTAACGTATAGAGACCTCGGCTTGTAACTACACTCTAATTACTATTTTGAAAATTATAACGCTTTAAATTACTCCGTTACTAAAAAAGTAATCAAATTACAGTAACACGTTACTAAGTAATGCGTTACTGCCCAACACTGCATCTGTCGTATGTGCTCACCAAGTTTCGTGAAGTTCTGCGTTTTTGTTTAGGTTTTATAGGCTTTTGGGTATATTTGGCCATGCCCCTTTCCCAAATGACCCCGTTATAGCTAACCAAAGGACAAAATTCAACATTTTTTGATAATTATTGATCTAGATCTAGTGGTTTGATCAAAATTGAGCGAAAAACCTAGGACTAGTTAGCAAAAGTAGGTTTTTAACATAATTGTGAATATTTAATGAACGATTTGACTGACAGCAATGATTCTCGAGGCAAAGTTGCTCAGTATGAGGAGATCTATCAAATGATATGTATATTGTGTGGATGTGTCAAACACCACGCGATTACAGAGGCATAAAACTCGTTAGCGCCAACTAGTGGCCAATTTCTTTCAAAATTCTTACAGACTTTTAGGGCCATGAGTTGAACATGCCCACCAAGATTCGTTCCGATCAGCCTCTACTAACCTTGTCTAATAGGTGCTTAAACTTCATTGGCCGATGGCAGCCATGTTTTTTGAGATATGCAAATGTCCTCATAGACACTTGTGACACCTTGGAAAAAGTCGATTGGACTAATGTTGCGTAGTTATAGCCGTTTTTATGTTTTTTCTATATTATTGCGCCACCAAGTGGCCAAGCTCCACAATTTTTTATTTTGACCAAAGATTGAGCTCATAACACATGTGTACACTTCCGTTCAGGAGTTATAGCCATTTTAGTAAAAATGGCCCCGCCCCTTACGAACGTTTTGGCGCCCCTTGGCGACGGTGAGTCGAAAGTTCAGCTTTTTTGTTAATTATTGATATTCACTGTCCAGAGAATATTTCTGCACAGGTTTGGTTCCGATCGGGCGAAAAACCTAGGGCTAGTTCGCAACAGTAGGTTTTGGACATAACTCAATTTTGCTGAAAAATTTTCGGACTTTGTAGAGCGAATCTGTCTGGAACCAGTTTTCTTTGTTTTGACCCAAGGTTTCCAAATATATAAAATTTTTGAGTCTACGACAAATGGTCTAAGAGCTATGCCCAAAAACGTTTGAGGCCAATCCAGTAAGTAGTGGATATTACACTATTGGCATGCATATTTTTAGAAAAGGAGTTACTCAGGAAAACCCTCCCACACAGTTTCCACTCATCTTGGCTTTTAAGGATGTGGATGAGCTTTAAAAAAAACTCCTCAGCATGTGCCAGGTCAAAAATGAAAAAAATCCCCAACTTTGTAACTAACCCTATTATGCTCCAGGCACTTAGCTTCCCATGCTGATTCAAGTTCTACACCAATGTATTCTGCAATAACTTGCCTTAGTCTCAGTGGCAGTATGCATAGAGGAATTTCTGTGACAGAGTCTGGGGTTGCTTCAGAATTAGGAGTGCCGCTGGACTGTCTCATTTGGTACCATTTTGCCAGGGTTTTCGTTATAATTTGGTAGTTTGTTGACCACGGACGAAAGTCTTTTGAAATAGAGATGTTTGGCCTCATATCTTAGACACCAGTGTGCCCTTAATGGTCCAAAATGTTTCAATCAAGTGAGGATAGTGAACCAAAAAAATGAATCTTAGTTTAGAAATCTTTATTGTCCACACATGTGGAAATTCATCTTCGGCCCCACAAAAACATATACCACAAATACACTTGACTTCACAACCAATACAAAAGATACACAAAAACATACAAGAATGGTATAAAAGATTTCTTTAAAAATATTTCTTGTTGCTGTGGGTACCCTATTTCATTTGCCTGACGGAAGTTTTTCAAATTCATGTTGTAGAGGGTGAGTGTAGTCCTGAGCTATTTGTGAGGCTTTCCTCCTGGTCTGGTTTGTATACAGTTCCACCAGCTGCCTCTGGGGGTCCAAAATGATCTTACTAGCAGTATTAAAGGGGTCATATGATGCGATTAAAATTTTTCCTTTCTCTTTGGAGTGTTACAAGCTCTTGGTGCATAAAGAAGATCTGTAAAGTTGCAAAGACTAAAGTCTCAAATCCAAAGAGATATTCTTTATAAAAGTTAAGAGTCAGCCAAAACGTAAAACGGCTCGTTCTAACACGCCCCAACATACCTACGTCGCTCTGTGGGAAGATTTGCATAACGCCGCCCAAATCTTCACGCAAAGAAAGAAGGCGTAACTTCTATTCTCGCTGTAGTATTGTTGTTGCCGCCACCGCCATGTCGTGAAGGCGCTGTGTGCTTCGTTGTGAAAGCGAAACTACTTTGTTTGGTCTTCCAAAAGAGGACGATATCCGCTTCGTCATACCTGGAGCTGATCTGTGCTGGTCGCTGAGGAAATACATCAACTTCACGCTGTGGATCGCCGGATCGGCTTTCACCATGGACAAAGCGGAGTCCAGCCCG
>NW_015632743.1:336832-341763 GCF_001515625.1 Sinocyclocheilus rhinocerous
TGCTCACTGTAGGCCGCCTCTGCTCACTCTAACCCTCCCGCCGTTCCTCACTCTAGCCCCCGGCCTCTGCTCACTCTAGGCCGCCGCCGCTCACTCTAGGCCACTGTGTGTGACGCTGTGTTTCGTTGTGAAAGCGAAACTACTTTGTTTGGTCTTCCAAAAATGGACACGACTAGAATTCAGTGGTTAAGTTGTATTTACAACACTGTTCCAGAACAGTTTAACCCAAATATTCGGATGTGTGCAGCGCATTTTATGGAGGACTGTTTCCTGATCCTGGTAGAGTAGACTACAATGCCGGCTGTTCTGACTCACAGACTGTAAGTACGTTTTTTATATTTAAAGAGTTTTTATATTTTATATATTTAAAGCGAGTTTTTTGGGCAGTGTAGAGTAGAGCTTGTTGTTTGTCATTTCTCCGATCACAAATGCAGACATGGTTTTATGTTTACATGGCGCGATGCAACGCAACGCGTAAAAAGACAGTATAAGTCATTATAATCCATAATTATGTCCCTTTAAACCCTTTAAACACTCGCGCGTGCATCACATCACCTGTGCGCACAATACAAGCCCTGTGAGCGAGGATATGTCTCATCGCCCTCATCCCCCTCATTCTCACGCTCCATATTTTTCACCTGCTTGCTTTTGCTCGGGCGAACACTTTTATTTTTGGTAGGGATGCACCGATACCGATACTGGTATCGGTATCGGGCCGATACTGGCACCCTTTTTCCAGAAGTCAGCTCTGATTGGACGCCTGTGAAAAGGCACATAATTCACATGTGACCTGAGAGACATGGCTTTATCAGCGGATCAGATGCATGTAAGTTGTCTCTTTTTTTTTTTATAAATATAACATGGCTGTTTTAATGAAAATTAATTGCATGCTTTGTCAATAGAACAGATCTTTAGCAGAAAGTTTATTATATAAATTCTTCCGTTTACTTGTGATTGCAATCTTGTGATGTAAAGATAAAACACCACATAAACCCTTTTTATAGATTGTAATGACACGTTTCCACAGTTATTAGCATGGTAAATCTACCAAAATTGTTATATTGTCTCAGGTCACATGTGAACTAAGGCGTCCAATCACAGCTGACTTCCGGGAAAGGGGACGTAACCAATGGCGTTTGAGATTACAATTAAACTCATCCGTCCCTCCCGAACCTATAACAAAAGTGTCCCTCGCGGGTCAAAATGACCCGAAGGCCAAATGACACTAATTGTATTTTTGGTCCAGAAAGCTTATATTGGTCCATTTTTATAATTTTTTAAAATAATTTTATATGTAGGTTTTTTGTTTTGTTTTTGTTTTTTGTGATTTTTATTTTATTCACATTAAATTCTGAATATTTTTATGGAAATTTGCATAGTTTTATACATTTTTTCACCAAAAAACAAAAACTAAGAAAGACACTATTTCTGCATATTTATACTTTAAGCATGATGATCCATCAGGACCTAGGTCACTGAGTGTCTCTGATGCCATCTGGTGGGGAAAAATGACATAAAATTGCATTTTATGATTACAGCCACTAGAGGGGCCTATAGAACCCTATGGAGATTCTTAAATGAGCCAAACAAGTGAAATCTTTAAAACTACACCAACTTGAGGCTTCATTAAGCTTTCAGATATATCTCAAGGCTTTCAGATATATATCAAAACATTAAAAAATATATATTTTGTAAAAAAAAAATGAAATTGATAATGGATTTTAATCCAAACACATGCATATTCATACAGTTTCATAAATATGTAATAAATATAAAAGATAAATTGAAAAATATAAATATGATATAAACTCATTGGTCTCCACTCTATCACTCAAATTTATCTGTGTTAAGTCAAAAAAGAAAATCTAAATGACAGTCATTTCCCAGCAGAAACATCATAAATGCTATAATGTGTTTCAATGGGAGTGTGTGTGCTATGTGTGTGTTTGTGTGTGTGTGTGTGTGTGAGTTTTTTGTGCATTGGGGACATTCTGCAGTCTCAGCCCTTTGTTTGGGTATGCATCTTTTCTGGATTGTGTCAGATTTGAAAAAATCTAATAAATAAAAAAAATGCTGTTTTTTTTTTGGACATTCCATTTATTCCTATGGCCGGGTCAAAATGCCCCGCGAGGGACACTTTTGTTACTTTTTTTATTACACCCACATAGAATCCTCGAGATGACTAAAATTTTTTTGTGTGTGCTCCATGCTCAAGTGTGACAAAATTAAATTAAAAAAATCTGCAGTTTTTTCGTAAATTCCATGCTTTTCCAGTGGCGGGTCAACAAGAACCACGAGGGACACTTTTGATACTTTTTTTATAGCACCCACTTAAACTGCTCAAATTCCCTCAAATTCCCGGTTCAAGTGTGACAAACGTAACAAAGTCTCATACCATAACAATCAACGCTCCATTTTTAAAAAATCTTTAAAAATTAGTTTTGGGTCAAAATGACCCAAGGGATGAGGGTTAAAACAGCAAGTCCCGCCCCACGACCAGGGCCGGATTAACATAAGGGCTAGGCGGGGCTGAAGCCCCAGGGCCCGCGAATTGAGGGGGCCTGACGTGATTGGCTGTGGAGGAAAGGAAAAGTAGACCTATGGCCATTGGGAGCACCCGAGCTTTTCCCGGTGTGCCAATTGCAGAAATCCCACCACGCCCCCACATATTAGTGTCCGTGCTATTTTTGTCCAAAATATATGAGCGATAAAAATGTCTTTGTACTCGTTTACACTTACAGTCGCGGGTGGGAGACATCAGTCCAGTGTGGTCCAGCTGTTCTTTTGCGCTGCGCGGTTTAATCAGGTAACGTAGTGCCGTTTCATCACTTGGCTTTTAGTGTTTGTTTCCCATGCACTACAGTAAAGCCGAGGCGATTAGAAGATACCTGCAACTCTAGTGTAAACGAGTGCAAAGACATTTTTATCGCTCATATCTTTTGGACTGAAATAGCACAGACACTAATATGTGGGGGTGTGGTGGGATTTCTGCAATCGGCACACCGGGAAAAGCTTGGGTGCTAATGATGGCCAATCAATTTTCCTTTGCTCCACAGCCAATCACGTAAGGCCCCCTCAATTCGCGGGTCCTGGGGCTTCAGCCCCGCCTAGCCCTTATGTTAATCCGGCCCTGCTGCCTGCCATCGGTGATGCTCCATCCGTGCATAAGGAATGGGACACTTTTCCATCCAGATTGTTCTGGAAAAATCAGTATATCACCTCAAATATATCCTCTCCAGTAGTTGCTTTTGCAAAACAAGATATGCTCATTTATGTCAGTATCTTCTTGTCATCTTCAAGGCAACCACATGTTCTTCCACACTACAACATTCAGTTGTAATGTGAATTGACTTGCTTGTTTATGTTTATACTATTTTACCAACAATAATAAAATGCCCCTATTATTCTTTTTCAAATATTACCTTTCATGTAGTGTGTAGTATCCACCTTATTATTTTAGCAAGATGTTTTCTGTGAATGTGTGAGACTTCTGATTCATTAGCCGCTGTAGGGAAATAACAAGAAGAGTAACAACAGTGCAGTAAAGGGTAAAACTTTTTTACTACCAACCAGTTTGTTTATAAGACAATATATTGAAATTATATGGTAAGAAACAATATCAAGCAGCAAAACGAGCTGTATTGTACAGATAAAAATAGCTGGAAGCTGATAACACCGGAAGCCAGACACACTAAATTTACAAATGGCCGCACCTGCTATTACGGGAAAAATAAGATGGATAACTGTTTGTGAATGTACAATGCCTGCAGAGTTTTAAAGCTCCAAGTGCATGACAAATAAAGTCTCCTAAAAGAAGGAGTAAATTCTGAAATGCCGAAACGAGTCATCAGTAATTCCAGTCTTACTTCTGTAACTTATTTACATAGGTATGTAAGACATTAACATAATGCTATAGCCTGCGGCCTTCATTGGCTGCCCACGAACAACGTCTACTTTAACCCGCTCTTAAACAATTTAGTTGGTTGTGTTGTCGAGAAGATGCTGTTTTCTGTGCTGCAAAAGCAATTTCTTTTTTGTATACACTTCCAAATGATGAGGATGTAAAGAGTCAGTGATTAAAATTACCACAGCAGTATAACCTTTTGATGTATTACCATCATTTTACTGACATCTGCTTCTCAAATCTTGGCGAGGTCAACATGGGACTTATCCTTACTTGTTAATGCTAATGTAGAGGAATTACAGTTACAAAGTCTCATCAAATATGACCAACTAAGTTAAAACTTATCAATGGGAAACGTCCTGCTCAAGTCGTCATTGCAATGAGAGGGGTTTAGAGAGACTGAATCTTCTAAATAATCGTTTTAGAACGGGACACAAAATAAGTTTGCTAAATGGTAAAGTACATTTCAAATAGGCTAAATGCCAACAGAGTGGTTCAAGTGTGCCTGCACTTTTATGTTTCTCTTAAAATGCCTTTTGTTGTGATTTTCCATAATGTTCCTTGAAATGGTTCTGATTTCAGCATGCTTTAGAACCACACCTGGACTATAATTCCATTTTTTTTTTTTTTTATGTGAAATGAACACACCCATCTTTCCTAGATGCTCACATTTAGGGCTGCCACTAACGACAACTATTTTTATTTCGATTAATCTATCGACTAATTTGTCGATTAATCTGTTGATCTTACCGATTAATTTCCCACAAAAAAATTCAAGCCAAATGAAATCCAAATTTCTATGAAATCCTTTTTTTAAAGCAAAAGTAAAGTGCAACATAAAGTGCAAGAAGCAAGTGTTCATCTCATAGTCCAAATCACTGAAATTAAAGTTCAGTATTATAGTATATATATTTTTTTTTATAAAATCAATTATTTGGAGATGCTTTTTATTATTAAAATTTAATGGAACCATTAAAATGGAATCCAGAAAATAATGGAAAACAGAATTTGGTAAAGATAAAACTGT
>NW_015632743.1:342000-343925 GCF_001515625.1 Sinocyclocheilus rhinocerous
ATCTAATACTTGTTTAATATTGACCAAGCACCATTTAATTTAAATGTCCACTTAATCTTTAATATTTGGCCATTTCTTTAGGACAGAAATTCTATAGCCACCGTAATTAAAAGAATATGTGGACATCAAAACGTGTAAACTCAGAGTGAGGGTTTGAAACCGCGATGTTTTCTCCTGAGTTTGCATATATTTATAAATGATTTACCTTACAAATCTGATGAAATGGCGCACGTTGCGTTCCCAGACGAACGTTATAATAAACCCAAACTCACAACAACATGCAGAGATGGAGATTGAGATGCTCCACACACGTGTAAATGATAACAGTTCCTGTGGAGCTACTGTGAACGGAGCCGCTGTGTGACGCACGTACTTAACCTACACGCATGTAAATAATTAAAGTGCATATACTGTATTAGAACTGCAACACATATAATTATTTAATTAAATCGTAGCGTTTGTGAACTCACAATTATGCTTAATTATGATTTTTAAATGGGTTTAATATGTCATGCAGCCTTGGGAAACAGACTAATAATGTGTTTTATGGATTCTCGTCCGTGAAATGCGCCACTTCCGGTATTTTGCCGGTTAGTCGACGCGAGCAAAATGAAGTCGAGGATTTTTTAAAAATCGAATAGTCGAATAAAATCGACGAATCGCGACGGCCCTGCTCACATTCTCAAGTACATGTGTGTTGCCGGAATGAAGACACACTTCGGCACAATTCAAATCTGCGGTGGAAGGATTTTCTCCAAAGGATTTTAGTCTAATCAACTTAAACCATTGTCCAGACTACAGGAAAATGGGCATGTCTCAGTTTGTTCTGTTTCTTCATGTAATCTCAGACAGACTGGATGATGATCAGATCAGATCTCTGTGTGCAGCACTGGCTGCTGTCAGACAAAAATCTCACTCAATTATTACAATTAATGGCAAAAGGAATGTTATACTGACACACTACAGCAAAAGATATAAAAATAACTAACTTAAAAAACTTTGGGGGGGTTTTGGTGAAAATACTAGTAAATAAGTAAGTCAATTTTATTTATATAGCACATTTAAACAGCAAAACTATCCAAAGTGCTGAACAATATAAAATAACGTAAAAAAAAACAAAAAACAAACAGAGTAAGACCAAACAAGACAATAAAACAAGTAGAGTAAATTTAAACCGCTAACGAGTAGAGATATGTTTTCAACCTACTAATGACCTAAGACTTATATCCTTCAAAGGCGAGAGTTTGGTTCATTAATATGAATTAGGTTATGTGATTGGACGCTGTCGTCTGATTAATATTCATATAAACCAAGCCTTCGCCATAGTAGTGTAAATGCTCTGTGTGGTTGTAATGAAGTCTCTCTCTTTCCCGCTGGATGGCACATGCACACTCCTCCTCCTCACTTCATTGCGCAGTTTGGATCATTATCCACCGCTCTTCATTTCCCACGCACCAATTTGCGGATTTTTTGCGCTTTTCGGGGGAAATCGGTATAAGAGTTTGGACAAGGAAGAGTTCATGTGAATGTCCTCTGAGTGTGAGGTAGGTTTTAAGGAGTATTTACAGAGTTGTGCCTTGTTTCGTTTTTTGTTTCTGTGCTCAACTGTGTTCACTGATGTGTTAACCCGCTGTTTACTAGTCCCTGTAATGTTCACTTTAATATGATACTTTGGGTAGCTGTTCGGAGCACAGCTCTCCTCTCTCACGGGCTTTCGAATAATAATCAGGCTGCCATGCTGTGGTTGCTGGGACAATCCTTCAGAGGAATGTGATGGACAGAGCATTCACACTCTCTCTCTCTCTTACACACACACACACACACACACACATACATATACACACAGACACACACATACACACATATACGCACATACACACACACACACACACACACACACACACACACACATATATATACACATA
>NW_015632743.1:346049-347960 GCF_001515625.1 Sinocyclocheilus rhinocerous
CATATCAGAAGACAGAAAGAGCTTTATTGCCAAGTATGTTTGCACATACAAGGAATTTGTTTTAGTGTTACAAGCTTCCAGTACACAGACACAACAACAACACACAGTTAATAAAAATAAGATGTGAATAAAATACACATATGTATAAATATAAATAAAGCACACACACACACACACACACACACACATATACACACAGACACACACACACACACAAAGGATAAATATGTACAGGTGTGCGATAAAATACTGTAGAATATGAATAGAATAAAAAATAAAGTTGTAGGGATGTACTAGGATGTAAAGTGATAAATAGTATAAGGTTATTGCACATATTTGTATTGCACAATGGGAGAACATTTAACTGTTCATGAGCAAACATACACACACACAAACAAACATACACACACACAAACAAACATACACACACACAAACAAACATACACACACACACACACACAGACACACACACACACATATACACACACACATACACACACACACACACAAACATACACGTACTTATACACACAAACACACACACACACACACAAACATACACGTACTTATATACACACACACACACACACAGACACATATACACACACATAAACACACACACACAAACAACTAGTTTTTTTTTATGTACAACTAGTTATAAATATTATAACACATAACCCAAACACACACAGCAGACAGAAAACAGCATTTTTTCAGTTAAGAACTTACTTACATACTTCATTTATTTGTTTATTTATTTATTTTTATCCATCAAATGATGACTTTCTCAAATGGATGTTTTGGTTTTGTTAGATTTAGGTCGTCTTAGTACAAATTCACCCCCAAAAATATGGGGGCCAAAGTACACACACAGCTTCTGAGTTCTGTTGTTTTAAATAAAGTTGATTTTGATTAATGCAGCTAAAACCTAGGGCAAAATTTGGCATTTAAAAAAAAACTAAAAAATCACTTTATTTATGAGCATATTTCTTGTATTTTTCCCTCATGATACAACCAGGACATTCCCTTCCCAGTTTACAATGGTAACCACCGTTTCTGCCAAAACACTGTACTAGCTGTACCAAAATAATATACTTTTTCACAGCTTGGTATTAGCCACCAAGCCTATTTATGAATATAGTCTATTATGATATTACTTTAGGAGTGATAACTGCGGTATCTGTGGTATTTTTGTCAAATTGTGCTGACCATGTATAAGGGGTTTCAGTAAATGTGTCCGAAGTCTGGCTCAGAAACGCATTATTTTACATGACTAGTCTGAAGCTTTATATACTGATAATCCACACTGTTCAGTTATGTCTTTAATAACTGTGCATGAGTTTATTTCTATGAACACAACTGAACTCAGTTAATTACAGTTCTACCTTATGCTGATGCAGTATTGAGACATTCTGTGCATATATATGTGTGATGAAGGGGTTTCTGGCTCAGATAAAGGGTGTGGTGATTATCATTCAGACCCTCTGTGTCTAGATTGTTTCTGGTATTGGTCATCGGAATTACAGATCACATAACTGTCTTATCGTATATTCTATACGCATCTATCATATTTGAAACCCATTAAGTCAAGTGGTTCATAGATAATGCTTTGTAAAACTCACAAAAATCTGTTAATTAAGTCAAGTGGTTCACACATTATTTTTTCATGCTGTTAATGGACACATGGAAAATAACCTTTTAACATCAACCACACGTCGTTGTCATATTTCACCCGATAGATACACTCTAAAAAATGCTGGGTTGTTTCAACCCAACTTTGGGTCAAATATGGATTAACCCAACTTTTGGGTTAAAAATTTAATGTCAAATTTTAACCCAACGGTTGGGTTAGTCCATATTTGACCCAAAGTTGGGTTGAAACAACCCAGCATTTTTTAGAGTGTAGATAGA
>NW_015632743.1:349190-350141 GCF_001515625.1 Sinocyclocheilus rhinocerous
ATAAAAAATGCTGGGTTGTTTCAACCCAACTTTGGGTCAAATATGGATTAACCCAACTTTTGGGTTAAAAATTTAATGTCAAATTTTAACCCAACGGTTGGGTTAGTCCATATTTGACCCAAAGTTGGGTTGAAACAACCCAGCATTTTTTAGAGTGTAGATAGATAGATAGATAGATAGATAGATTTTAAAATACTAATTATATTGTAAATATGTTGCATAAATAAAATGAATCCTGTTTTAACTTTAAATGAAGGGGAAATGTGCTTGTCTTAAAATAATGTCAGAATATATTCATATTTATCGACAGTGAAATACGAGTTTGACATGTTCTTGACAGGTTTCGTGAGAGTCACCTCTTGTTTTGGATAAAACACCGTATCATTTAATAAATCTGCTGAATGCCTCTGAGCTACACATAGTCCAGACATTTTCTGGCAAGAACATTTAGCAGAGTTCCACCTCAAATCCTCTGAATAGAGCTGAAAAATGAAACTCTTGCTGTATGTCGCCACAAGGAGAAAGGATTATGACTAACCATGATAGGGATAAGGTTTCAAAGAGGGAAATAATCAAGTGTGTCCCTGGAGCACAAAAACAGTCTTAAGTCGCTGGGGTATATTTGTAGCAATAGCTAAAAATACATTGTATGGGTCAAAATTATCGATTTTTCTTTTATGCCAAAAATCATTAGGATATTAAGTAAAGATCATGTTCCATGAAGATATTATGTAAATTTCCTACCATAAATATATCAAAACTTAATTTTTGATTAGTAATATGCATCGCTAAGAACTTCATTTGGATAACTTTAAAGGCGATTTTCTCAATATTGTGATATTTTTGCGCCCTCAGATTCCAGATTTTCAAATAGTTGTATCTCGCCCAAATATTGTCCTATCCTAACAAACTTATTTATTCAGCTTTCAGAGCTTTTATTTCAGCTTTTTT
>NW_015632743.1:350151-351796 GCF_001515625.1 Sinocyclocheilus rhinocerous
CTCTCTATATATATATATATATATATATATATTATTGACAAAAGCACTCCTTGGCCTGACCAACAGGCCCTTAAATGAAATATTTGGTTCTCCTTCTAATTGAGTTTAACTTAATGTACTAAAATAACTAAAACTAAAATTAATAAAAACTATAGACACACACACACACACACACATGTGACCCTGGGCCACAAAACCAGTCATAAGGGTAAATTTTTTGAAATTGAGATTTATACATCATCTGAAAGTTGAATAAATAAACGTTCTGTTGATGTATGTATGGTTTTTTAGGAGAGGACAATATTTGGCCGAGATACAACTATTTGAAAATCTGGAATCTGAGGGTGCAAAAAAATCTAAATATTGAGAAAATCATCTTTAAAGTTGTTCAAATGAAGTTCTTAGCAATGCATATTACTAATCAAAAATTACGTTTTAATATATTTACGGTAGGAAATTTACAACATATATTCATGGAACATGATCTATACTTAATATCCTAATGATTTTTGGCATAAAAGAAAAATCTATAATTTTGACCCATACAATGTATTTTTGGTTATTGCTACAAATATACCCCAGCGATTTAAGACTGCTTTTGTGCTCCAGGGTCACATATGTGTATATATATATGGGAAATACAGACTGATACAAAATATGAATAAAAACTATAATAATATCTCAATGATAGTAAAATAGCACTGGTTTAAACAGTAGTTTTCACAATCCAAAAAAAACAACAACAAAAAAACATGCATACAGACACCATAATTTAATATTATGTCATTCTTTAGTGTTAGATGGTTTTCAGGGCTTTTAGTTGTTGCGCACCAGAAAATGATGTCATGAAAATTAAATTTGATAAGTGTTCTTTTATGCCCTGAACCTTTCTCTACATACTCGTGTTTCTCTCTCACAGGACTGTAACAAAATTAACTTGCAATCAGATGCGTGTGTCTGATTTATGGGTTCACATTATGATCAGGAATCTGATTAGCTGTATTGTCGTGTTGGTGGTGTGTGAAGATGAGCGAGGCTTTAGGGATTTGCCGTTGTTAATGGACAAACTGAGCACCAGGGCTTGAACAGATGCTGAAGAGATATTTACTGTTATTTTCTTCATGACCTCTGAGAGATTTTATTTTCAATATTTCATGATATAGAAATTTACAGATGAAGTACATTTTAAGTTGTGATCAGATTACCTTACTTAAAAAAAGCATGCTTTAGGAAAAATAAATAAGTTTCACTCTAAATTGAAATGTCTTTGTTGGGTATATCTGAAATTTCACAGACTTTTCAATTCCGTTTTCAGTCATTTTACAGTGCACTCAGTCTGACTTCTCTCTTGAATCTACGAACTCCATTGCCTTTGCAGGCATCCAGCATGCATTACTGCCTGAATAACTTATTCGTTTAAATTTGATATTGTCCGGTTTATGTGCTGTTGATTCTGTTCTGTCACTTTTCGTAACTACAGGTGCATCCCAATAAATTAGAATGTCGTGGAAAAGTTCATTAACATTACATTTTTTTTTTGTTTTGATTTTCAACCAGCTTTTAATTGCTACAATGCTAGAGCCCGACCGATATATCGTTTAGCCGATATTATCAGCCGATATGAGCCTGTCGCCGATATATCGGT
>NW_015632743.1:352003-358240 GCF_001515625.1 Sinocyclocheilus rhinocerous
TTTTTTTACAGAACATATAACGCAGATAAAATGCTTGAAATGGTGTAATTACTTAGTTTGTCCAGAAGAGAGCGCTCCATTGTTTGCTACTGGCGACCTGGATGAAACGCTTTAAAGCTTAAGTCTATGGAAAACCTTTGAAACTTTGAACGGCCATATCTCTGTAACGGCGCACAAATCCGCACCAAATTCGGGGGATCCCTTCAGCTCGAGGAACCCTCTCGAACGCGAATCGAGTGTACATCTCGAGGCCCTCTTTCGAATGAGACCACCCCTGCGTCGATAGCCCCCGGGGTTCGGGAGTTACAGGCGGTTAAATTCGTGGTCCGGCGCCGACCAATCTAGCGATCCCGGGGGGCTACCTGCCTCCATCTTTGTGAGTGTGTGTTGTCTTTGCCAGTGACAAGCACAGTGAATTATTTCAGAAGTCACAGGTTTACAATGTCTTTGTTATTTTAAGCCTTGCGCAATTTTTGCCCTGCATTCTCCTGAAAAGGTGAGAATGTTTTTCCCTATTGTTTCGAGGAAACAATGGTACAGCCGAGACACTGCCATTCTTCAGGTTGTGAACGGGCCAGAGTTTAAAGTTCACTGATGTGTGGGGCTGTATATAACATAGAGGGAATCCGGAGAATCCTTTAAAGACACGCAGGGAGGGCTGGAGGGGATGTGCCTACACATGCTCATGTCAGCTCTCCTCTGAATTATTACAAAGTGCATCTGCGGCCATTTCACTGGTCATCATCATAAATACTACATGTTTAAAACTGACTTTGAAGTTCTTGACTAAGGACTGCCTGGGGGCTTAGACTGGTTATTGCTGTAGCTTTGCACATTTCAAAGTGTTTATTTAATCAAGTTTGTTTATAGAGTCACAACAAACCATTATACCAATTAAATTCAAACACAAAAAGTGTATAATACCAGTACTCATTCTCTTTACACTTGGGGGAAATTCTAGCCTGTTATGTAAGTGCAGTGTATAACATGCCATTAGTACACAATGAGATTTGACTGACGGTTGATTGTAGGGCTTGTTGTCATGGTGTTTGCAGTGAACATAACTGCTGTTTAAAAAGAAATACCTGACTATGTTCAGCCTGCTTCAGTTTTATGATCCAAAGGTTCACGTTTCACAGCTGTGACGTCACTATCAAAGTGCCTCACATGGTTTCGAACAATTCTACTTCTGTCAAGTTGAAGCTATATATCTTTTGTCATGAACTCGCCTTGTGAGTTGTGTGAATCAAGAGAAAGTTGCAAGAAATTTCATAGGCACAGAAACGCACTGCATGTGACCCTGAGCCAAACAAAACGTGATCAGATGACATAACTCAAGTCTTTGCTAATACCAGGTATAAACAGGTGGTAACCATAAGACGTGTGTAGCTAGCAGCTGGCATTTTGCAGGTCCTTCTTAAGAATCGTAACATTAGAGACGCACACTAAAATGTATTTTTAACAAGATTCATAATTATTTCAGTCAGATCAGAACAGTTTGAGTGGCACATTTTGGTGCAGATTGCAATGAAGTCCAGCTCTTTATATAAAGTTATAAGTATGTCCAACTTTATCCACAATACATACAGTCTACTCATGTAAAGCCATATATACTATATAGCAAATCTCAAATATTATTGCCCAGCACTAATCAGCCAAATGTGACTAAAAGGCATGAAGATATTAAGATATTAAAAGATGTTATAGATATTTAAATCATGCTTTTTTTTGTAAAGCTGCTTTGAAACAATGTGTATTGTGAAAAGCACTATATAATTTTGACTTGACATTGTAATACAGTTTTACAAAGAGACTGATATTGTAGGATGGTGCCGTTAAAAACTATATTAGACGTGGCAGCAAACATGCAATGTGTGAGCATAGCGAAACTTTTTACTCGTTTCACATGCAAAGAGGGACTTGAGAGTTTTTTTTTATGTAAAAAAAATATATATATTAAATTTTATCGGGTCATCGGAATGGTCATGAAAACATAAAACATTTTTTGGTATAAAATCCCATCAAAAACATTATAGGTGAACCATAGGGAACAAATTGAAATGATTAATAAATGTATGATATGACCCCTTTAATGACAAATCAGCTGATGTAGGGCCAACAAAATCCTCTTCAGTGTAACATTGTCTATAGTCACATCCGCTTTACTCTGGAAAACTATGGCTGCTGTTATGACAGTGGTGTCATTTCCTGTTTCCCCACAGGCTTCTCCAAAGGACATGAGGGTTAGATCCCTCCAAGAGCTGGACATCTATGGTTCCTCTCTCCTCTCATCCCAAGGCAGAGGGACTCATTCCTGTTTCTGATCCCAATAATTCCCCCCTCCCCAAGTCTTTCCCTAATTCATGAACCAGCAGGATGCATCATCTGTGCGAGCCCTCTCTGAGCGTCTCCTCATAGCCTCGCACAAGGGTCAAGCTGATCATGTGGTTCAGCTCATCAACAAAGGGGCCAAGGTAGCCACTACCAAGGTGAGTAACATGCTTTAGTGACCTTAGCTATATACTAGGTTCAGAAGTCTGAGACGTTGTCATTCAACCATCTGTGTACACGGTGGAGCAAATTGCATTTTCTATACAGGTTTTGGAGCTTATTTGCATAAGAATATTGCATTTCAAGACCGTGGTCTTGTCACAAATGGCACACGTGCCTGTAAAGTCCATGCATTCTTCACACAGGACAAGCAGTTCGCAAAGGCTGCAGTTTTATTAGATAACTGGGTCACACTTTAGTTTGGGGACGAATTCTCTCTATTAACTAACTATTAACCATGACCTTTGCCTCAGTAAACGCCTAATTTGCTGCTTATTAATAGTTAGTAAGGTAGTTGTTAAGTGTAGGTATGGGGTGGATTAAGAGATCCAAAATATGGTCATGCAGATTAAGGCATTAATATGTGCTTTATAAGTACACTGTAAAAAATGTACAGTTGCCAGCAAGCCTGTAAATTAACAAGAGTACCGTAAATCATCAACTACAATTGTACTGTTAAAAACACAGCACAACTGTAAAAAAGCAAAACAAGAGCATCTGTGAATTTACAGTTCTTTACTGTAATATAATTTACAGTATATGAATAATTATACCATGCACTGAATTAAAACCTGTTAACTCATTTCATTTGAGTGAAACCTATTGTCTTAAATTGGTCAATTGCTATTTAATAATAAAACTCTGAACTTATTTTGAGTCCACTAAGATAAAGAAATACATTCTTGAAATAAAACTAATTTGCCTTTGAGATTGTCACTGCATCAGTAACTATACAGTTACAGACTTAAGAAAAGCAACATGCAGCATAACATGAGTGTTTCTCTGCTCATCCATGACTTAAACACAGGTTTTAAATCCCAACAGAACAGAAAATGAAACACTAACAGATCTCCGATATATGAATAATTATACCATGCACTGAATTAAAACCTGTTAATTCATTTCATTTGAGTGAAACCTATTGTCTTAAATTGGTCAATTGCTATTTAATAATAACACTCTGAACTTATTTCTTTTGAGTCCACTAAGATAAAGAAATACATTCTTGAAATAAAACTAATTTACCATTGAGATTGTCACTGCATCAGTAACTATACAGTTACAGGCTTAAGAAAAGCAACATGCAGCATAACATGAGTGTTTCTCTGCTCATCCATGACTTAAACACAGGTTTTAAATCCCAACAGAACAGAAAATGAAACACTAACAGATCTCCGCTATGTTTGTCTTGTGCAAGAACACATAAAATAACACTTCAGTTCGGCATTTACTCTCCTGATCAGGCAACCAGCCACAGCCTCAGATGAAATCAACTGAAATAAAAGGGCTCTTGACCCTTGACTTTTTAAAGGTCACATATTGTACACCTTTCTGGAGTTTTATTTTAGGTTTTGATGTCCTTAAGAACATATATTTGCGGTATAAGTACCAAAAACCATCTCAATATATTTTTACAGCTCCTCTCTCAGGAGCTCTGCTGAGAACAGGTCGATTTTGGCCTGTCTAATTAATATTCATGAGCCTCTCTTCTGATTGGGGCAGTTCTGGCTGTTGCCAACATTGAAAAGCCAAGGGTGAAGAGCCCAACTAAAGCAAACACTAACCAACAAAATGGTGATTTCAAATACAATAAAAAAACATCCACACCTTTTTTTTATCTCAAAAGAAATAAGTTCACAGTGTTATTATTAAATAGAAATAGACCTATTTAAGGCAATCGGTTTCCTCAAATGACTCCGTGCATGGTATTATTATAGTCACATACTGTATATACAAGTATATTACAGTAAAGAACTGTAAATTCACAGCTACTCTTAATTTGCTGTTTTTACAGTTGTGTTTTTACAGTAAAATTGTAGTTCATGATTTACGCTACTCTTGTTAATTTACAGGCTTGCTTTTTTACAGTGTACTAATAAACAGCCAATATGCTAGTAATATGCACGCTAATAAGCAAGTAGTGAATTGGCCCCTAAAATAAAGTGTTACCGATAACTTGTCTGATGCACTGCATTTTTCAGAGGGAAGTGTGGCTCTGTGTATACGTTAGCGGCTTATGATCTGGTTTACTCAGTGTCTCAGAGCGGTGCGGATGTAAAGGAAGGAATTAGAAATTAAAAACGCTTTCTTTGTGGAAATTATGTTAAGTTATCTGTGAAGAGCACACTGAGGAATTTCAGGGCTCCAGACCAACGTCTGAGAGCTGCACTGTAAAAAAAAAACTCACCAGGAATTTACAGGATTAAAGATTATTATTTTACAATATATTACTGTTGTCAGAAATGTACTGTGAAATCAATGCATGCTGGGTCACTTTCTCACAAATAACTGTGAATGAACAGCAGAATGATGCTAACATCACAGTAATTTACTGCTTTATAATTCACATTATAAAGTTGTCTTTAACTGTGCCACTGTGAGAAATGTAGTTGTTTACTACTGTAATGGTTTTGAAGTCGCCATTATGGTGATTAGTGATTAGTGTTTGTTTGGGATCTTGGACCTTGCGTATTCCTATTCAAATTTCTGATCTAGTCATGTCAGAAGTGTGAAAAATGAAAACATTTGTCAAAATGATGACAGGTTAGAGTATGAAATAAGCTAATTGCCTGACTTTAAGATAGTCGAACTATTCTTAACATGAACATGACGTTTATATTTTAGCATTATTTAAGTATGAAGATTAATCAGTAACTTATTTCATATTCATAACTGTTTGTGGATGGATCTTTCACAATACTGAAGCAACTGCTGAGAAACGTCTTTGAAAGATGTGATATCAATACTCGACATACAAAACACAACAATGGTAACACTCAACAAATAAAAACAACACTTACAACATAAACCAACATTACATAATAAACCAACAACACAAGCTGCAAAAAGTGATCCAAAAACAAGTTCAATAGCACAAATAAAACCAACAAGAATATAAAAAAAAAAAACTCCACAGCATGATCTATTCATGCTGCATTGCATGCTGGGTGCTTTCAGAGTACATCTGCACTGTAGAAACACAGTATGATGCTGTTTGTTCACAAGACATTTCTGAGAGTGCAGTTAGATACGAGAGAAGTCCCACTGTGAAATTACTGTGAAAGTAATGCAATTATTAACCTGGAATACACTGTAATTTCACACTAAAATTTTTAACAGTGTGTAATTAACAATTATTTTGTTCCATTTGACAGTTAAGCATTAAAGCTATGAATTTATGTAGACCCAATTATATTAAGGCTAAGTTATATTCTCAGAGTGGGTCTGAGCTGGAACTGGTGTGTGTGTTTGTTTGTTTGTTCTTATTCATCAGGCTCTTTATTATTAATGTACAGTCACCTGTTTGAATTTTCGAAACAGAGCCTGGGACTTGGGACAATCAGAGAGCATTTGAACAGAGCGGATTTCACACAGGAAGGAAAACTGAAATCCTGGTCCATAACATACTGTAGTGGTAATGCAATGCATAGTGTTGACTAGAAGACATCTCACTGTCATTAATGTAGCATGAAGTATTGTTATTATTTCTGTTCCTAGAGGTTAAACTATGGACAAGCATAATCTCTGGTGTCCGCTGATCTTTAAATGGACATGAGCGCATAACTGTTTTAGTCTTACTGTCAACTCTAATGTTATTATATGAAGTATACTTTGTTAAAAGCATTTGCAGTTACATTTTGCTGTCTGTGTTACTGCAAAATGGGAGCTTGTGAAGAGTAAGAAAAT
>NW_015632743.1:358351-380466 GCF_001515625.1 Sinocyclocheilus rhinocerous
TTTTTTTGCACCCTCAGATTCCAGATTTTCAAATAGTTGTATCTCGGCCAAATATTGTCCTATCCTAACAAACCATACATCAACAGAAGGTTTATGTATTCAGCTTTCAGATGATGTATAAATCTCAATTTCGAAAAATTGATCCTTATGACTGGTTTTGTGGTCAAGGGTCACATATGTGAAAGGATAGCCCACCAGCCCTGCCTGTAGAGACATCCACAGATCATTCAAGCACAGACAACAAATGGCTTTCTCACCAGGACAATGGTGAGACCAGAGCTGCAGGATCCAGAGCACCTGCTGACCAGAGCTCAAGCATTGGAGAGAAGATGAGACATGCAGGAAAAGGAAACGTGAGACTTCTGAAAGCCCAAAGGCAAAAGAGATCAGACCACCACGTTTGAGTCCGATTCTGATTTGAAGCCGTATTCAGATTCTGCTAAATCTTGTAAATATCATAAATAAATACTGCAAATTCAGAATTCTGTGCGAGTGTAGAAATCAACCACTTTGACAATTAAGGCTTACATAACTTATCAATATAATTTGTCAGTATATTTTCACGTAGGTGAAGAACATTCTGCTGGACGAGAGCTCTGAGTCTGTTCCCCTCCTGCCGTCTGGAAGCTGGTACAGACATAACCAAGCACATACCTCTGGTCTCTTCCCCCACATCGTTACATAATCACTCCCACTAGTGCTGCTCAATATATCCAGTTTCAGGATCTAAAGAAAGTTTTGAGTGGTTGCACTGTGCCAGTCCTTAAGCAGTTTTACGCTCACCAGGTGTGACACAAAAGCTCTGAACATGCTGTCTGCTATTTTTTATTGCTGCCCTCATACGTTGATCAATTGGACACACCTCTCTGTCTCATCTAGGCGCTTCGCTCATCATGTGAGGTGATTTTAACATTCAGACTTTAACACCTCAGTACTGGTCACCCCCCCTTCACATGTCTGACGTCACTTCTTGATCTCGTGGTGTTTTAAGAAGGAATCTTTGGAGGCTCTCACTACCCTACTGCACCTTTTTTTTTGCATGTCTGCAAACATTGCTGCATCTGACATGAACCCCTTTAATCAACATCTAATGCCCTCTTCCCTGTAGTAATAAAGATGTCTAACTTCCATTTAACCAGCCTATGGCAGTTTACTAGGTCATTTGGTTATTGCTATCATACAGTAATACCCTTTGAACTGTAAAAGTACTTGCATTTAAATTTAGGAAGTATTTTTATGATAGATATACCAGGCTTTCTGAAATATGCTCTGATCAAACCCAGGCACTTAAACTTTATTCCTACATTTCTTGCACAATGGCAGTAAAATGAACACAGTGCTGTTAGGCTGGAAATGACCAGGATGGAAATTAAATGTTAGCCATTGCTGTGGGTTTGAGAACTAGATTGAGTATGTCAGCTTGGAATTCATTTTTTTATTATTATTATTTTTTTAAATATTAATATTATCAAACTGATTTCTATAATTGGATCAAATAGGATATAATGTTTTAGAATGACAATCCGAATAATACCACAGAACATCACAGAAATAATCTAATTTAATGTTAATTCTTCATGTGTATGCTGTTATTTTCCCATAAAAAGATATCACTTCCTGGAGAATTATGTCATTAAGGAAGTGTTAATAATAAAATGAAATAAAATATTATTTTTAAAAATATATAAACGAAACATTTTTCCAAAGAAGTCATGTTTTGGATAAAAAAAACTCCTAATATCTCACTGGGAGCTTTTATCTTGTGCATTATAGTTCTATTTTGCTCTGTAAATATACTAACAGTACAGAATTTAAAAATAGTTTAATATCTGCTGACTATGCAGTTATCTTTGTAGTACATATTTGATAAAACACCTTAATAATTTTGCCTATTAGATTACTAACAGAGCACATTTACATCATATAATATCTAATATCTGGCCTGATGTATATTTCATTAACACTATAAATACAGCAGCCACAGCAAACTGTGTGGACTAGGCAGCCTGGCATGAGTGTTGTCTGTTACATAAGTCACAGCTCTGTGATTATTTCTCGTTGTGACATGGTTTCTTGGCTGAAGTAGCATAAGGCTGGTCCTCTGGGAGATTAGTCAGTGGCTAAAACTGTAGAAAAGAGGACTGATGTTTATCCTGCTGGCTATTTCATGTATTGCATTTTTATTTACTCTCACTCATTATGTAAATGGGTTATTTGGATTCATGACAGACATCTGAGAGAGTTACTCTGAGCTTTGCATCACGGCCATACTTGCTGTTTGGTCATGTGTTTTGTTCCTCACACATTCACTGGCTCCTGTGTTTGTTCCAGTGCCTGATCGTGTGTGTGTGTGTGTGTGTGTGTGTTGTTTTCTTGCAGAACGGCAGAACACCTCTGCATTTGGCTGCCTATAAGGGCCACATTGCTGTTGTGAGGATTCTCCTTGCAGCTGGTTGTGACCTGGATATTCAGGATGATGTGAGTATAACATGTTTACACCTCTGAGCAAAAATCACATAGATCTGCATAAAAACAATCGTATCATTGGTGTTCACACTGTAAGTCGGATTTATTTCTCAGATTTTTTTGTTGTTTGGTTAGTCACGTTATCTTTTAAATGTGGCCGGTATCAGATATGAGTGTGAACTCTTCATACAGTCCGCAAAAGAACAAGAACAAAGACGGTACGCTGTTATACAGAAGTAAATATACAGGTCACTTAAGTCAGTGTTTACACATTCATTTGTAAGATGATGTGCCGTGGATGCCAGCGAATTTGTGCGCAGGCAATCTGAATGAGGAGAAAGAGAGCAAAATTGTTAAATATTTACAATACGACCCTCAGGTTTTCCTTGAGCTGTCACCGTAATACTTATGAGTTCAACACCTCACTGTCCCTTCACTGACCTAATTCTGATCCGACTGTTCAGACTGAGGTTGCATTGCAAAACATCAGAGCTGTGTCTAATTTAGGACCACATATGAAAGTGGCTCAAATCAGAATCAAAGAGATCAGATTCCATGTGGAGTCATATTTGAGAAAAAAATAGGATTTGACCCAACTAAAGAGTCATAAATGTGTGTGTACTATATAAAAAATAATTCACTAAAAGTGTCACGGAGTTGCTCACCCACATGTCCTTCCAAACCCATATGACTTTATTCTATGGAGCACAAAAGGAGTAGTTTTGAAGAAACTTAAGACAAGAAATAAAAGGACCATAACTCATTCATTATATGTCAAGTCAGAAGATAAATGAGGAACAGACCACAGCACGGGTCTTTTGAAACTGATATTTGTGGTATTTTTTTGTTCACCTTGTGTCTCTACCTTTAGGACAGATGATATTGCACAATACAAACTGAAATTTGTTTCCATGAACCTTATCTGTGTTTGGGCAACCATGCCATTTTTGTTGTTTATTTATTTATTTATTTATTTTCTACACCAGAGGAAGAATCCTGATTTTACAAAAGCCAGCATAGTCCTTTAGTGCTCTACAGAAAACTGAAAACGGAGAAGTGCTGATCTTAAACCGTGTTTCCCGCACTGCTGTTCTGAATCTGTAGTGCTACAGCGAACAAAATCATGTTCATACAGCATAATTTTTTAATGTCCAACTTGAAATGGATCAAGATCTGTTGTCCGTTTTATGACCAAAATCTGAAATCTGTAGGAAAGACTGGTCCAAAAAAAGATTTCTAAACTTTTTTTCTACTTCATTTTATAATGGGTAATGTTAGATCCCTTTTCAACATGGCAAAGGAGCCGCTGGGAGTAACACACACGCCTTCCTCTTAAAGTGCTGTAATACTTCATAAGTAACACTCTGTGCAGCCAGATGGCAGAATCACCACAGATTGACTGATGTTTCATTTCTATGTATTTTTCTTGCTATCAGGGTGACCAGACGGCCTTACACAGAGCGGCTGTGGTGGGAAACGCTGATGTCATTTCAGCTCTCATTGAGGAAGGATGTGCACTAGATAGACAAGACAAGGTAAATATCTCACGTTCACATATGTGACCCTGGAGCACAAAACCAGTCTTAAGTAGCACAGGTTTATTTGTAGCAATAGCCAACAATACATTGTATGGGTCAAAATTATAGATTTTTCTTTTATGCCAAAAATCATTAGGATATTAAGTAAAGATCATGTTCCATGAAGATATTTTGTAAATTTCCTACCGTAAATATATTAAAACTTAATTTTTGATTAGTAATATGCATTGCTAAGAACTTCATTTGGATAACTTTAAAGGCAATTTTCTCAATATTTTGATTTTTTTGCACCCTCAGATTCCAGATTTTAAAATAGTTGTATCTCGGCCAAATATTGTCCGATCATAACAAACCACACATCAATGGAAAGCTTATTTATTCAGCTTTCAGATGATGTATAAATCTCAATTTCGAAAAAAATGACCCTTATTACTGGTTTTGTGCTCCAGGGTCACATATGCTAGAAAAAGTTGTTATTGCAGGAATTGCAATGATTTTGCAATGATGATATTTAAATATGTAAAGGATAATGATAATAATAATCATAATGATAATAATGATAATCTTATTTTATAAGAATAATATGGTTGTTATTGGAAAATAAATTCTGATAGGATGATAAGGACCCTGACATGAAGTGTACTGTACATTATTACACATTATTACACAGCTACTTGCTGAATAAATAAATGGACATTAAATACTGATTTGAGTGCAAGAGTGTGGAGTAATATGAGAGACATGAAACTATCAGAACTATGTAGGAAATCAGTTGCCTGTGACAATTATACAATCAGTTATACATTTAAGCACTCAATATATATATATATATATATTTTTAATAGTAGAAATACAGTAAATATAGTAGAAATACTGTATGTTTTGTATATGTATTTTATTTTTATTTCTTTCCAGTACATACTATCCCAACAATAAGCGCACAGGACAATAACTGTTGTTGACATTTTTTAAATGAACTGAGTTTTTCTGAGTTTCTGAGTGTCACCAAGAGTGGGTCAGGCTCCAATTCAGTATGAAACATATCAGATAGAATTTGAAATACATTAGTCCAAAATGGAATTAATTTTGGGGCAAAGATCATAACTGTGCTGGAGAGTGGCTTCCTCAATCTGACACTTATCACATAGTGGGGAGACTTCTGAACAAAATGTATGTAACTTTGTTTTAGCATAATGAAGTCGGTGAAGGATCTTATATTGGATAAGGCAATGCCTAGAACTGACAGAGCATTTATGAATATGCTCTAATGCATTAACCCAGAGCACGCCACTTATCTTTTCTCCTACTTAAAGTTCCCATTGTGATCTCATCCTAGGGCTGGACGATATGGCCAAAATTGATATCACGATATATTTCTTAATTTCGGTAGATATGATATAATTCCGATATCAATATGAACACTATTTATCTGAAATAGAAATCTTTTGTAACATTATAAATGCCTTTATCATCACTTTTGATCAATTTTAAGCATCCTTGCTAAATAAAAGTATTAATTTCTATAATTTCTTTCCCAAAAAAATTATAAAAATTATACTGAATGGAATAGTGTATAATGTTACAAAAGCTTTTTATTTCAGATAAATGCTGATCTTTGGATCTTTCTGGTATACGTTTGAGTATACCTGTACCTGAGTATACATTTCAAATAAATAAGATGAGAGAAGATTGCCGAATTCTTTGTAAAATTTCACTGGGATATCCGTTGGGGCCGGAGGCCTTTCCACCCTTCAGTAAATTAATTGAATCTTGTATTTCTGAAACCGAGAGATCTGCATTAAGGAAATCACGATCCTCCTGAGCTAGAGTCGGGAGGTTGCAGCAATCTAGGAAGCTTTTATGGCAACGTCATCGGCTAAGGCCCTAGAAGAGTATAATTCTTCATAAAATCGTTTGAATCTATCATTAATGTCTTTATGAGACGTTAATATATCACTGTTTTTCGACTTTACTTTGCATATAGTACGATCACTGTCTAATTTTCTAATTTGTCTAGCCAATAATTTGAGGTTTTTCACCGAATTCAATAAATTTTTATTGTGTAAATAAAAATCCCCTAGTTATACGGTCTGAAAGTATCTGATTGTATTTAGATCGTAGAGAAAGTATTTTTTTATAGATCTCCACAGACAAATGCATTGCATTTTCTTTGTCTAAACGATTCATTTGTTGCTCATGGTCAGCCAATTCCGCCCTTTTTCTTTTCTTTTTAGCAGCCTGAATAGAAATTATACAACCCCTGATATAAGCTTTCATAGTTTCCCACAGTATTGAAGGGGATGTCCCAGAGAGATCGTTCATCTCAAAAAAGAAGGAAATTTGTTCTCTTAAAAAATTGCAGAATTTCGGTTCTTTTAGAAGCTGTGGGTCAAATTTCCATATTCTTTCACCCTGAGGCAAATTAGTTCGATTTAAAGAGAATGATCTGATATCACAATATCATGATAAACAACCTTGCTGTGTTTGGCTGATTTTAATACAAATTGTAAATATGTGCAAATGCACAAATAATTACTTACGGCTTATGAATGTTACATAATTTGTCTCATGCAGCTTTGTTTTGTTGCAGTGGAGCACATGCAACTCCTTCAGTCCTGACTAGTCATGCTTTACAATACAGCACAGCCTGCTATAATAAAATCAGTACATCATTCAAAAATAAATAATGTGATTATTGTTTTATTAATTCATGAAGTGGCATCCTTCTATCAGAAGTTCTAGCCCTCGTATGTAAGATCAATACTTGGTCTCCATGGGTGCTGTGCAATCATATGGTGAACAGGTGTTTTATAGCTGTGTCGACCAATCAGCATCCAGGACTGCATCTGGATTTATTTTTAAAATGTGGAATAATTCTGTCAACATTATAGTTGAACATATAGTGGGTATAGAAAAGAATCCCCCCCCCCCCTTAAAATAATGACATTTTGTTGCTTTGCAGCCTGAAATGAAGACGGACACGGTTTTTGTTTTGTCCAGCTGTATTTACTCAGTGCAGCTTATGACATCCAAGTGAAAGATATAACACTTAACATGTCAGGGAAAAAAAAACAATCACCGATTTGGAAAAAGGATCTCCCCCTTGTGTTAGTATTTTGTTGAAGCACCTTTTGCTTTAATTGCAGCCTTTAGTCTGGTGGGATTTGTCTCTACTCACTTTGCACATCTAGACTTTGCAATATTTGCCCACTCTTCTTTGCAGAACTGCTCAAGTTCAGTTAAATTTGATGTTTTTTTGAGCATTTGTGGACTGCAGTCTTCAAGTCATTCCACAGATTTTCAATGGGGTTTAAGTCTGGGCTCTGACTACGCCATGCAACAAAATGTGATTATTTTAAAGGGGGGTGATTCTTTTCTATACTATTACTCACTGTATAGCTGGAGATCAGCTCATGTAATCTCTCTCAGGCAGGAAACACGGCTCTTCATCTGGCGGGTCAGAACGGTCATGCTCAAAGCTCGAAAGTCCTGCTGCTGGGTGGTTCTCATCCCGACAGTAAGAACAGCGTAAGTACGGTCAAACTCTTCTTTCTGTCTATTTGATTCATATGTCTCTCTCTTTTCTTTCTCTTGTGTTTTTGTCATTGTTACATTGAAACAGCATGAAACAAATGTGCTGTTTAAGTAAAATGAAGTTGACTTGTTTGTTTAGGTTGGTGACACGTGTCTGCATGTGTCTGCCCGATATAACCATGTGAGTGTGATCCGAGCGCTCCTGAGTGCCATCTGCTCAGTGACTGAAAGAAATCATGTAAGGACTTGAAATATTGTTAAAGGTATAGCTCACCCAAAAATGCATCCACCGCAATGTCCAACATCCGGCACGTGACGCATGTAAAAAAACGATATAAATACTGTTCAGTTTCTTGCACAAGCTGATCGTTTCGTGTCTTTACACATCAATGTATCGTCACGAGCCACAGGGTTTAATTTGGTTTTGTCTGTGTATGTTTTTTTGACTCTCAAAGCCGTGATTTCTATTCACTTCCATTATATGACTGATCGACTGCAACGGTTTGAGTTAAAAATCTTCGTTTGTGTTCTACTTTTATTTTTGGGTGAACTATCCCTTTAAAACAGCATTTTGCTGGTCCTTGAGTAAGCTGTAATTATGACCATCCTGGAGATGTTTCTGATTTATCGCTAATTCGGAATCTCCTCTGATGTTCAGGCAGGAGACACGGCTTTACATATTGCAGCTGCTCTGAATCACAGGAAGACTGTACGCATGTTACTGGAGGCTGGGGCCGACAGCCGCATCAACAACAATGTGAGCACCTTCAGAAATATTGCATGAGCCGTAGCAAAGCCCTGAAACATACTCTACACAAATACTTCAACACAGATGCTTCTAGATATGATATATTGGTACAGTTTCACAAAATGTGTCCGAGTGTAATTCATAATGCAACAGAACGTTGCATTCTTAGGGGATTCTTACTGGGCAAGTTAGTTAAACTGTCTAGATGTTTATCGCTGCTATTGGCATGTAGCAGAAATGACCCATTTATCTGTGTATGCGCATGATTCTTCTGTGTGTGTGTGTTTTTGGGTGAAGGCGGGAGAGACGGCTCTCGATCAGGCTCGTGAAAATGATAATCCTGAAGTGGCGCTGCTGCTCACCAAAGCTCCACAGGTAAGAAAACACACTTATGAGCAATTGACAAGAAGAGGTCATTCTTTTTTTTTTTTCTTTTATATTTTCATTATATGCTTAACAACAAAAACATTGAAATTGTACCAAGTGACCAAATATCAGATACATATCAGATTTGGAACCACATTTGAAAATGACAAAATCCAAATGACAAAATTTAGCCAAATCTAAATCTGTGCCAAAATCATCATTGGCTGACAGTTTAGTTCTATCAACACTTTCATCATTTACTCATTTTTGTTACTCCAAATCTTGGAATTTCTTCTCCAGAACACAAAAAAAAAAAGAATGTTTAATGACCATATAGTGAGTCCAAAACAACAATAGACCTCACTCATCTCAATTACATGGTCAATAAAAATAATCTCCTTTCACTGGAAGAAAGTAAGTCATGCAGGTTTGGAAATCATAGGTTTGGGTAAATGTTGACTGAATTTTCCATTTGCATGAACTACATTGTTGGACAAATGACACTCTTCAGCTTTAAATTTAGCTGAGTGAAGAATTAAGACAAGCAACATTTGACTTAATGTCTGTATTTGCATGTAGAGCTTCACTCGAGGACGCACTGTGAGGAAGAGGAGGGACAAGATGAAGACTGAGGGACGAGCGCAGTCAGTCCCACGTGAGGAGATGCTGCCGAGAAAGGTAAAGGAGCAAACCTACACTCCCTCTCTCTCAGACACAATCAATACCGAACTGTAGAAGAGGCTGATGAAGTTCAATCATGCTGTTGCTAAATGTTATGTAAGCAATACTTAATGACAGATGGTTTAATTATTGAACATTTATACTCCCACAGTAATACGACACATCAGATGTGAAATAACATTTTCAATAATTACAATTCTGATTGTACTATAGTCACCACCTGTATCTCAGAGACATTTTTAGGTTTTCATTCTTCAAGTCTTGTGTGTAGAGCTACTTCCTGACAGCTATACTTTAGTAACAGCCAGTGTCACTAGTCTGAAAATGTTTATGAATTGAATACAATATGCCATTAGAGATTTAAAAAAAAATGTATATGCGGCATTATTTCAGACAATTATTAAAAACAAGAAAAAACATTTTTTCCTTCTTTGCCTGAACCGTACAAAATCTATGATTCCAGAATTCTACAGAAAGCACAAACTAGTCTCAATAGAATTTGAACGTCATTTATTCACAGAGTTGTACACATTCCTGCCTCTTGTGGATTTAATAAAGCTGAATAGATCTTATTATGAACAAGTCATCCATGTATGCATTTCATTTTTATACAATTTTTTTGACCTTGTAATGTTTAATCAAATTGTCACACTGGATCTTCCAGAGAAAACATCAGATGTCATCCTCGCATCTCAACATCCAGTCATTTCTTTTTCAATAAGCCGTTACATTTGGATGTACAATAAGTAAGAAAAGATCTGTCGGTACTTCCGTTTCATTGTGACTTGAAATATTTGCTTAATTTCATTAGGCCTAATTTCATGCTTGGTACTCTCAGTTCTGCTTAACACATTTCACCATGTTTAAATCTGCTCCGTAGATTTTGCCGGTCATTGTCAATGATGTGATTTTACTCCTGTGTTTGTGCAGGACAGTGTATCTCCAGCAAATGACACTCATGGCAGTGAAAACTCTCTCCGCCGGAACGACAATGTGTGCGTCACAGAGGCTCGTGCAAACAAAAACTGTGAGAAGAAAGTCAAAGAGAGGGTACGTCATGTATGCATTTTCTACTGTAGTTTAGGAAATAATGTATAATCAGCGGTGTATAATATGTGAATTATATTATATGTTGAGTGCAGAGTCTTTTCTCACCCTGTCTGGGTTTATACTGCAGTAGTGATAGGAAATTGCATGTAAATACTCTCCTTACAAGTACTGCTTCCAGCGACTGTGGCATCGGTTTCTTGTTTCTAAGAGCTCTCTTTGTTCTGATATGGATTGTGTGCTGTGTGTTTTTTTGCAGCTTTCACCATCAGATGCCCTCATTCGAAGACAAAATAAACAGAGTGATCATAAGAAGAAGAGTAAAACAGAGAGATGCTCCGCTGTTCCTCCTCCTCCTCATAACTACAAGGCGTACCAGCTCTATACTCTCTACAGAGGCAAAGATGGCAAGATCATGCAGGCGAGGAGCCAGTTTCACAATCAGATTAAACTGATTCATTTCTCAATTAGCACTCCATTGAAAATCAGTAGTTAGTTTGTCAGTGAACCTTCATATTAGTAGTTACTTCAAATTTTAAGGGACTCTTAGACATCTTTCTCCTATTGAGGACTATAAAACTATAACCATTTATTATTGCATTACAATCATATATCCTAACAATAGATTATAGTAATTAAACAAACAAAAAAAATGATTCTTATAGATTTCAATTAAGAAAAATTGTGCTTCACACTGTTTAAACTTGAAAGCATACGATTAATTTGTTGTTTATGTGTGCAATTATTTAAAGAATCGGTCACTGTCCTCAATAGTGCTGTCATTTTCTAAAATAGTTTGTCTAATTATCATGGAAATGAAAGAGTGCCAGTTCAAAGAGTAAAGATTACAGAAAAAAATCTATTTAATTGTATTTTTTATAAATTAAAAGCAATTTGACTTGCTACGTAAGACCTGTTTCTCATTTTCTCTAAAAGGTGAAAAATGGCAGATATCTCATGCAGTAATTTGCTATTTTAATTTATTACTGACTTTTGTATACGTGTTATTTCCTCTAAAGGCCCCATTGAATGGCTGCAGGTGTGAACCTCTCATTAACAAACTGGAGAATCAGCTCATGGCCACAAAAGAGGAGATGCAGTCAGAGATTCACACTGTACAGGAGCTCATGAACAGCAAGATGGGCCAAATGGAGCGCAAGAACAAACATCAGGTGCAAACAGCACAAGACCTACCAACATAAACCTCTGAGCTTCATCTGAATATAATAATCCATGTGTCCTCATTAAGGAGCCAAGCACTGACATTTACCTTTTCAAACTTGTTTAAAGCCACTGGTCCAATTCACATAAATGTGCAGAGTCTAGACTCTTAGAGCGTCTAGAGTGCCTCGTGACAAAACTTTCAAAAGTAGTATCAAGTTTTGGTTTGTCAAAACATTTCCCAGATTCATACTAATTAACTTTTCGGTTGTGGCCTATATTGACGACTTGACCTATATCCATAAAGGGAAACTTCAACCAAAGCCAATAATCACTTCAGCTTCAGCAGCCCATAATTTCAATAGCTAATTGCCAATCCTTATGCTGCTTGCACCTATGTATATTTATCAGTTTGAACTTTTATTGGACTTTTCATTAAAATGTTTTATGTGCATAGCCTATGATGTGTTTTTTTTGCTTGACTATTGTGTGCATTTTTGCAATTTCAGATCAGAGCTCTAGATAAGATCACTTTAGAGAGAGTGTCTGCTGAGAGGATTGAATGTTTACATCGCATTGACAAGCGAGCCATACAAGAACGCTTGGAAGGAGAAAAAAGACAGGTAATATTCACCAAAAAATGTACATGCAGATAATCATATTTGCATACACCCCATTTTACATGCATGAGAAACAGTGTGCGGTCTTTGCAAAGACGTAAAGGAATAAAATCTGGCTTTTAGTGGTCATGGGCTAATCTTTGGATTACTGTCTTTGTAAGCAGGCGTCAGTGGTCAACGATCTCAAGAACTGGTGCCTTTCTAAGATCCAAAGTTTGGAGACGCGTCTCTCTGGCGATCGCAGCACCACTAAGTTACAGCGCTCCTCGTCCCTCACCGACACGCTTTCGGATTGTGATCCCCGTTCCCACACAGCTGTACCGGACACATCTGGTGCCAAAGCCTGCTACTCTCCATCATCAAACCAACCAGAGGCCAAAGATGGACGAGAGACTGTAGCAGCGAGCACGAGTCCTGAGGATGCATCAGCCGGTTACTATGTGATTGAGGTGGACCGCGTCTCACCGGGTATGACACTCGTGACTGGACAGATGAATCAACAGTCACACACACATTCAATTCAACTGTGTTTCTTTCTCTTTCTCACACACACACACAGACGAGCAAATTTCTGGCTCATCTCACATACAGACCGCACTGCATGCAGCATTAATGGTTTTCCTGTGTTTGTTCTCATTTAGATAAAGGCTTATGTAAGTGTTACATAACATATGTGTCATGTACGGTTATTAGAAGTAAAATATACAAAACGGAACATCTTTATGCACATATGGAGGGATATAGCAGACAAAATAATTTATTTCATAAATAAGAATATTTTCATTTTACATCTTACATTAATTCGTTTTATTTGAAATACATATTCATTTGTTAATGCCTAAATTTCATTTCAACATTGCTCATTATATAAGGAACAAAATATATTTAATTGTGTCATATATCACCAAGACATCAGTGCAGGGGTCTTGAGATGTGTTTTTAGCATCTAGACATTCAGTGGAGGATTTCTCTCCAAGCTCTTCTTTAAAAATAGGTTGAAGTCGTTTTTCAAGGATACGCCATACGTTAGCTAAAGGATAATCCCAAGCTAGGTGTTTTAATGCACTTTGTAGAGGCAAAGAACCACCCGACGCACAGCGGCTTGTTAGATCTAGCATTCTGACCACTTTGAAGCAATAGTTGACTCAAAAATGAAAATTTGCTGAACATTTACTCCCCCCTCAGGCCATTCAAGATGTAGATGAGTTTGTTTCTTCATCAGATTTGGAGAAATGTAGCATTACATCAGTGTCTCAGCAATGGATGCTCTGCAGTGAATGGGTGCCGTCAGAATAAGAGGCCAAACAGCTGATAAAAACATCACAATAATCCACACCTGTCCATCAATTATCATCTTGTGAAGCAAAATGCAGCGTGTTTGCAAGAAACAAATCCATCATTAAGAAGGTTTTAAGTCCATAATCCATAATAACCCTTCCTCCAGTGAAAAAGTCCATCCCCTGTAGTCTCTCACATCAAAATCCACACACATATTTGTTGACTGTTTTGGCTTGTAAACAGCACTTGATCTGTGCATATTTCTCTCCTGATCCAGATGAGGTGACTTTTTACTGGAGACGGCAATATTTTAGATAGAGTGCTCATATTTTAGCCGGATAAAACGTCTTAATGATGCATTTGTTTCTTACTAACACAGCTTTTGGTTTCTCAAGACATTAACTGATGGACTGGAGTGGTGTGGATTACTTGTGGATTATTGTAAAGTTTTTATCAGCTGTTTAGACTCATTCTGACGGCACCCATTCACTGCAGAGCATCCATTGATGAGCAAGTGATCTAATGCTAAAGTTCTCCAAATTATAACATTTATTTTAATTAGAGAGAGTATGTGTGTGTATTGTGTGCGTCGTTACCTCATTGCTAAAAACTATAATGTTGCAATTAAGTAGCGAAGCTATTTTATAATATGTCAGTCCATGGTATCAAGATTAATATTACTTACACAATGACACCGGCACCATCCATAATCCATAATAACCCTTCCTCCAGTGAAAAAGTCCATCCCCTGTAGTCTCTCACATCAAAATCCACACACATATTTGTTGACTGTTTTGGCTTGTAAACAGCACTTGATCTGTGCATATTTCTCTCCTGATCCAGATGAGGTGACTTTTTACTGGAGACGGCAATATTTTAGATAGAGTGCTCATATTTTAGCCGGATAAAACGTCTTAATGATGCATTTGTTTCTTACTAACACAGCTTTTGGTTTCTCAAGACATTAACTGATGGACTGGAGTGGTGTGGATTACTTGTGGATTATTGTAAAGTTTTTATCAGCTGTTTAGACTCATTCTGACGGCACCCATTCACTGCAGAGCATCCATTGATGAGCAAGTGATCTAATGCTAAAGTTCTCCAAATTATAACATTTATTTTAATTAGAGAGAGTATGTGTGTGTATTGTGTGCGTCGTTACCTCATTGCTAAAAACTATAATGTTGCAATTAAGTAGCGAAGCTATTTTATAATATGTCAGTCCATGGTATCAAGATTAATATTACTTACACAATGACACCGGCACCAGCTGCAGTTGTTATGTTGCGAACCTTCTTAAACTGTTCTGTCTTTTCAGATAAGCAGTCAGCACAGAATCAATCTGCACCCCAGTCTCCTTGTATAGTCCGACCTAAGCAACGATCCCGGGCCTGTAGTGACCCTCACCGAGCGCAAGATGAGCCTCTGGAGCCGAGACCTGTCCCCGATCAGTGCTGCGAGCACAGGAACCTCAAAAGACGCACCCAACAAAGAGCAAAGACCAAACACAACACTCAAACCATGACGAGTTTAGGAGATCACCACACTGCTGAAGCGTCCTTCGCCCAGGAGCAGGAAAACACGCACGCGCTGGAGGTTACGCAGTACTTTTTCGAGGCAGTGACTCTGCAGATGGAGCGCTGGTATGAAAGGAAGATTGAAGAAGCACGCTGGCAGGCCAACCAGAGAGCCCAGGCCGACAGAGCCGCTCTGCTGGACAGAATAAGCTACCTTGAGGATGAACTCCGACTGCTGAGAACTAACAAACAGGAGGAGAGCTAGTACATAAGAGACCACTGGTGTAGCAGACACTGTAACGTCCGGATGAATTAGTGAAGTTCAATAGAGCAGCTAACACATGAAGATAACACTGCAGTAGTAAGCGTCAGGAGAAGTAGCATCTAAACAGATGTGGAGCCGAAACATACTCTTTGCAAGTACTTCAACTTAAGCTACACAAGTTTGATTTCATTTGCCATAACACAATTCATAATGGAGGGCAAATGCATTCTTAGCGCTGTTGCAGGAAGCCCTAGCATAAACTGAGGTTTGTTGCTGCCAGAGAAACACAAGAATGCACTTTATGTGCAGCGGGACTGCATGCTGTCAGAGCCCTGTTCAAGAATTTGTCTGCATTTGCACGCTTGTGTGGGTTATGTGTCTGGCTTTACAGACGTAACATCAAGACAAACCGCCACTGCCAAAGATCTGTTCAAACTCCAGGTTTAATAATGCACTACAAAGATAAGTCTGTTTTGTGAATGCAAATTCAAAGGACAAAAATTTTACATATACTGTATAATGTGTATTCTTAATATAAAGCATTAAGAATAAGGCATGAACACAGCTACTCCAGTGCTAGTACACAAATTTGGAGAAAGTGACTAAATGATGCCAGTACTTTGGAGATTTGGCAGATCATATAAAACCAGTAAACACTGACAAATAAAAGTAACAAAATCCATCACAGCAAACACTGATATAAGCAAGTATTAGTTTATTTTTGTAATGACTTTATTGCACAAGATGAAATGTCTTAACCTGTGATGTTTAATTGAGGACTTTGATGTAGTCTGTAGTTAAAGTCTTAAGAACTCACAATGTAACAAGTGTTTGTAACAGATTCACATGTGTGAATGTTTCATTTGGTAGATAAGTAATCTAATTTAATCGTTTTTAATCGTTCATTTAACAAAATTCGGAACACATGGGCAGGGAAAGACTCTGTGGTTGTGTAGAGGTTAAAGGGATAGTTCACCCAAAAATGAAAATTTGATGTTTATCTGCTTACCCCCAGGGCATCCAAGATGTAGGTGACTTTGTTTCTTCAGTAGAACACAAACGAAGATTTTTAACTCAAACCGTTGCAGTCTATCAGTTAATGTCTGAGCGCATTCACAACATCCGACGCCTGTACGTGCTCTGGCATAGTAGACATAGATATATATAAGTATATGCCTCATTAGTGACTGTTTCTATGGGCCGTGATACGTTCCAAAATGGCGGACGCGTCAACGTATCTGGAGCAGTCGAATAGGGAATCTATACATATCTATGGTAGTAGCTTCCGCATGTGCGCGTATACGTCACTCATTATTTGCACAGTGCAGAGAGATTGTGGACATGTTCACTGGCAGGGCAATGATCTAAAGATATTTAGAAGTACAGGTCATCACAATGGAAGACGATTTTGATATATCATCAGACAACGTGGAATTTTTTGCCCGACCGTATTTATCTGACGTCACGCGCCGGCTGTTGAGCACGCGCTCAGGACAGTTGGACATTGTGGTGGATCAGAGGTAAAAAACTATATAAATACTGTTCAGTTTCTTGCACAGACCGATCGTTTCGTGTCTTTACACATCAATGTATCGTCTCGAGCCGCAGGGTTTAATTTGGTTTTGTTTGTGTATGTTTTTTTTTTACTCAAAGCCGTGATTCCCATCCAAACAGATAAACATCAAATTTTCATTTTTGGGTGAACTATCCCTTTAAAATCAATGAAATATACTGAACTTTGATGTCGAAATAAACTACATTACACACTTTATTCTGGTATGGAAAGCCCACTGTCCACCATCCAATTAAACATGAATGTCATTTCGTATTGACTTTAAATATTCACAAATGTTGGATCATTTGATCACCACTGTGCGCTTGAACGACTCTTTTAACCTCACACTGCTCCATCAAGACTGATGTGTGGATTGTTGTAAGTACTGTTGAAATGATCAAAAAGTCAAAATAATGGTCACTATGATTTCAAACTGCTGTTTAAAGTTACGCTGACGTCTTTGCCAGTGGCTATTGATGATGAACTATGAAATCAAATTGTTTTTGATGCACGTCTTGACAAATGTTAACAACTGATATGTAATGACCATGTTTTGTTTTTTATATAAATGTATGACTACTCGAATAATTGTTTACAGCTGCTTCAAAGGGAACATTATTGTTTACTGTCATGCAGCTGTGTGATCTGTCACAAATTAATGTTTAATAAACTACATCTGTGTACATTTGTGAAAAAAAGAATCCATCTAGTGTCTCTGGTTGGAAAGAGTTTTGTTATTTGATCGGCCATAAAGGCCAGTTTTTGTCTTTATATGCACTTTACACAACAGTGAAATTTATTGTTTCATATATAAACTGTTTCGTTATTATAGTTTGATAATATATTACATATTTATGCACTAGTAAGTCCATTACTTGCCCTTGAGTGCTTTAAATACAAGAGAACAATGGCTAACATTTTGCACATTTTCCATCAACAAATGCAGTTATGAAATAAGTACTGTGTGGAACGTTTATTGGTATTCATAATGTAGCGTTTGCTGGGAAAATAATGCAGAAACTACATGCAGATGTCACAGCCACAGGTGCATTTGTTCTGACGTTATGTGATATTTCAACTACACCGTAATTATGACTCAGAGAAGTGAATGTATTTGGCTTTTATTAATATTCGGCAAAGTAAAAGAATGAGCACTCGTGCATTATAAATATATATACACAATAAAATGTCCGATTTTCTTTCACATTACAGTGTACTTTTCACCCAAAAATGAAAATTGTCATCAGTTACTCACACTCATGTCGTTCCAAGCCCATAAGACTTTTGTTCATCTTCAAAAACACAAATGAAGATATTTTAATGAAACCTGAGATTTCTGTCCCTCAATTTAAAATCCAATCACCCATAACACTAACACATTAACACAGACAAGACACAGTTTTCCAAAGAGACACGATGCTGTTATACTTTGCTTTGAAAAGATTTAATTTAGGCTTTTATTCACATATAAACATTGATCAACACGGAGCACAACAAATATGATAAACGAAAGCTCAAACTGCTTCATTGATGCATGAAAACCAATGAGGTTTGTTCTCATGTAAAAAGAGACATTAGTTTTTGTTTACCATATTTCATGCCCTCTATGTATGTGAGTTGATCAATGTTTATATGCAAATGAAAGCCTAAATTAAATCTGTTCAACATTTTGGTTGTGTGGACTTGTGTGTAATGGATGTAACCGATGACAGAATTTTAATTTCTGGCTGAACTATCCTTTTAATAAATGGTGAACACGTCGACGTTCTAGCATCCAGCCAACGCGAGAGATCTTCTCAAATCCTCCAGATGATTGTGCGCTTGAGTGATCATCATGCGAATCACATCCTGAGGAGGAAAACCATACAAAATGTACAATGCATGTAAATGGGGACCATTGTAAGGAGGACTCACACTGCCAGACATTCACTGTGACAAAGCAAACTAACATCATTCATTTTATATGAGAGCTGGCAAACTTCAGCTACATCACGACAGTGACTGTTGATGATATGAAAAACTTTATGCAACCAGAACTGAGAGGGTGAATATAGGGTCAGTAACACCCTTTTCATCAGAAAAACAGCTCACAACAAAGTCACTTTTAATCCAAGCAGCTTTCTGCTGGTGAAAATTCCAGATATGTGACCCTGGAGCACAAAACCAATAATAAGGGTCAATTTTTTGAAATTGAGATGTATACATCATCTGAAGGCTGAATAAATAAGCTTCCATTGATGTATGGTATGTTAGGATAGGACAATATTTGGCTGAGATACAACTATTTGAAAATCTGGAATCTGAGGGTGCAAAAAAAATCTAAATATTGAGAAAATCATCTTTAAAGTTGTCCAAATGAAGTTCTTAGCAATGCATATTACTAATCAAAAATTAAGTTTTGATATATTTACGGTAGGAAATTTACAAAATATCTTCATGAAACATGATCTTTACTTAATATCCTAATGATTTTTGGCATAAAAGAAAAATGTATAATTTTGACCCATACAATGTATTGTTGGCTATTGCTACAAATATACCCCAGCGACTTAAGACTGCTTTTGTGCTCCAGGGTCACATTAGCATAACTCGCGTGAAACTCCTAATTGTGCTGATTCCTGTTGAAATGACTGGACTTTGCCTGCAAAAACTCAAATGTGGCCGCACTTTTAAGCAGAGTTCACTGTTCAAGTTCTCTGCCATTAAATTTGAAGTAGGGCTGTGCAATTAATCGCATGTGATTGTCATGCGCATCTCGTCAGTAAAGCCGGTTCCGTGATTAGTAGTAAATCTCCATCACCTGTTTTCAGATGGAGCGGCATTTACTACACTGAGCATTTACTACCAATCACAGAACCGTTCACTGACAATTAGGCAATATCGCGTTCATAATCGAATGTGATTCATCTGCGATTATGAACGCGATATTGCCTAGCTTGTCAGTGAACTACAGCTCTGTGTAGTAAATGCCGCTCCATCTGAAAGCAGGTGATGGAGATTTACTACTAATCACGGAACCGGCTTTACTGACGAGATGCGCATGACAATCGCATGCGATTAATTGCACAGCCCTAATTTGAAGGTCATTATTTTTTCCTTCATGCACTTTCGTGCATGTACACATCTTTGGAGTGCTGGGTCTTGGGAGGAGGGCGTGTCTAATTAAGCAGTTAAAGAAATAGTTCACCAAAAAAAAAAATTAACATTTGCTGAAAATGTACTCAGGCCATCCAAAATGTTTTCGTTCACCAATGGATGCTCTGCAGTGAATGGGGGCCGTCAGAATGAGAGTCCGAACAGCTGATAAAAACATCTCAATAATCCACACACCACTCCAGTCCATCGATTAACATCTTGTGAAGCCAAAATCTGCGTGTTCATATAAAAAAAATCCATCAAGACGTTCAAATCACTGCTTCCGGCTAAAATAGAGTCCATTCTCCACAATAAGGCTTCCTCCAGTGAAAAGTGTGACGTTTTAATCAGCGGTTTGGACTCTCATTCCGACGGCACCCATTCACTGCAGAGGATCCGTTGGTGAGCAAGTGATTTAATGCTACATTTCTAAATTGCTGAACAAGAAGAGCCCACCTGGTCTGTTTCACTCTTGTTCCTCTTGAACTCTTCTCTGGCCCAGTCTCTTAAGTATCTGCGATCAGACTCGATCGGTATTTTGCGGATGGATCGGAGCAGGTCTCTGTAAACCCCCAGAACCTTCTGTCTCTGCAAAAACTGACCACAACACCACATGAAAACACGCTTGACTACAACATCTACATGTGGCCATACACACACGGCGCGTTCTCCATTGTTGGCCTGTGCATTAACGCAACAGACAAACGTCTTTATCCGCTGCGTCGTCGAGCTTTTAAAACCCTGCGTTCAGTTGCGCTCCGTCCAGCTGTTTTTGACAGCTTTGTTTTTTACCTGTTTGAGACTCAGAGCCGCTGCTGGTAATCGGGACACTGCCATGTTGAATAACAAAGGGGGCGGAGCTCCTTCTTCTTCTTTGGAATTGTTGGCGTATTCCGCACCGTAGGCACATACCGCCACCAACTGTTTATACACATACATGGATGCTAGTCCCGTCTCTATTCATATTTTAAAATATTTTATTTTATTGTTAATTTTATTTCGGGTTCACCCAAGCTGTATTTGTGGCTGCTGCGTGTTCAGCTCCCATGCCAAAAAACCCAGCTTGTGTGTTCCCCTATTTTTTTGCTTTATTTATTTAATTACTAAGCAAATTCGTTTGTTTAATCCTGTTTCTACTACATATTTCATTACTATTCTTTGATTAATACCTTCTTTTAATCATTTTCCTAATATCCAATGTATCTTCTTTTTTTCTTTATTATTACCTTTTAAGTTCTTTATCATTTTAATTCTCTCTAGCTATATTATATTTCCGACATTTTAATATTACATGTTCAACGGTTTCTATTAGCCCACAAAAAGCACATTTACCTGTAATATGTTTACCCATTTTGTATAGTGATGCATTTAGTCCTGTGTGCCCAAATTGTAATCTATTTAAAATCACCTCATCTTTTCTACATCTTCCAGAATGGTATACTTCTTTAACTGATGAATTAATTTTATAATAAAATCTTCCTGTATCAGCTATGTCCCACTTCTTCTGCCACTCTTTTTGAACATTTGATTTAATAATTGATTTACTTTCTCCTCTTCCTAATGGGACTTCAATCTCGATATCCTTTTTTGGTTGCCTTTTTTGCTAACTGATCTGCTATTTCATTTCCACTGATTCCTGTGTGAGCCGGTATCCAACAACATTTGACATCTATTCTCATACTATTTAGAGATTTCAATGTCATATATATATCATTTAAAATGTCTTCTCTGTAGGATTTATATGAAAGCAAACTATTTAGCGCTGACATAGAGTCTGAACACATAACTACTCTATCTGGTCTAACATCTTCTATCCACTGTAATGCAACCATTATTGCAACTAATTCTACTGTATGTATTGCTAAATTATTTGATAATCTTTTGAATATGCTTATTTCGAATTCTGGAATAAATATGGGGGCGGAGCTCAGACGTGTTTTTGTTTTTTATTGGTCAGAATCAGTGACGTCGCAATGTTCGTCTTCTTTTTCTTCTTCTTTTTTGTGGCGGATTGACTACCTTTGTTGCATATCGCCACCTACTGGAATAATATCTAACTGTACCTATATATTAATTTACATATTTTAAAAGCTCACATTGATTCCCTATCTATCTATCTATCATCTATCTATCTATCTATCTATCTATCTATCTATCTATCTATCTATCATCTATCTATCTATCTATCTATCTATCTATCTATC
>NW_015632743.1:380480-386709 GCF_001515625.1 Sinocyclocheilus rhinocerous
GGGGCGGGGCAGTACTGAAACACAGTCTAAGCTGTTCGCCAATCACAACGCACTGGGACAGCTAACCAATCACATCACATTTCGTTTTTCGGAAGGCGGGCCTTCATCAAACCCGGAACTAATCGAGCCGTTTGTGCCAGGATGGGGAGAAAGCTATTGTAATAATGTATAATATGTAAAGAATAATGCGTTTTTCGAACCACCAAGCATGAGAGCATGTTCTAGTACACCCCCAAAACAAATTCAAGACATTGTAAAAGAGCATAATAGGACCCCTTTAAATTAGAGCCATGACTAAAGAAAATGTTTCCCTCCCACCACATACTCCAGTCTATCTCATCTATCTGATCACTATGAGTTTCCTGTAGGAAAGCAATATTAATGGTTTTTTGTATGTATATATTTAGATAGAGCTGCCCTTTTATTTTTTTCCCTCCCTCCATTTATATTAATGGATCCTATTTTTAAGCTCTCCATATAAAGAGGGAAAAAATGAAGAAAAAAATAGAAGAACAAAAAGGAGAAACAATTTCAAATGGAAGAGAAGATTCACCCTTTGTGACATTAGACAGTCTTAGTTAGTCTTGTAGCTGCACATTTTCCTTTCCTTAATTTTGTTACAATTTTCTTCAGTCTAAACCTTTTCCTTCTACTAAGTTCCTCGAAACCTACTGATTTCTGTATTTTTATTACTGAAATTAAGAACTTGTTAACATCTGGAAAAAAACTCTCTTACTTCAAACTTTCTGCCAAAAGTTTCATCCAGAAAATCATTGATTTCTTTTACAGTGTACAATTGTAGTGATGGTGAGATGAAGCCTTATGAATTGAAGCTTTTCATCCAAGTGGTTCACAAAATGGTTCATTTCTCGAGGCTTCATTTGCTCACAATACCACCTGGTGGCCAAAGAGTGTAAAACATGCAGATACATTACAGAAGATGACCTGATGTGATCTATGATCCACTGTTTTGCGCCAGTTAAGGCTTAGAAATAACGGTGAAAAAAAAAAAAAAAATTTCCTCATAGACTAATCTATATATATGAATATAATGTGTATTTTATAATGATTGTATAACATAATACAACATAATTGTGTAATAATCGTATTGGCTTGAAATGAATGGGGCTATCAAATGTGTGTAAATCAAGTCTTCGCTCATAATAGGCAGGAGGGGCAATATTATTAGTCTAAAACTGGAAAGTGGCTGAGTTTAACAGGGCAGAGGACTGTGAATATACAATATTCGAACCGCTTCCTGAACCAGTCAGGCCAAGCGAGGCTTCGGACGTCATCGATGACGTCATTGCTCTAAAGCGACACAAGCCTCGATACGCGCTTCACTGAAAGCTGCTGGTGTTGTGCTGAATTCTGCACCCCTGCCAGATTATGCACCCCCTCGTTGAAGTCGCTACCTGATTGCCTAATCCTGACCCCTCCCCCACACCTACTCCTAAACCTACCAATACTAGGGGGTGCATAATCTAGCAGGGTGCAAATTTCGGCACTACACCGGGATTTCTCGGCACAGAATGTAACATCACTATACAACTATTCATCCCCACACTGAGAAGGAATATCAGACATTTCAGACATATTATCATCATCATCACCTTCCTCTATTCCATGATCAATTCCCTCTTCCTCTATCTGTGAAACAAGAGTGATCTTCACCTTTTTGCCCTATATTTTCCATTTCAAAAATACAATTGGCGACAGACCTTTGTGCTTCAACACTTCTTCCACTGTTTTCCTCAACTACTTTACTTACTATAGGCCTACTTTCACTCTCCTGCACAGCATCACAATTTGAATCCTCATTTTTTCCCGTATCAACCTGATCTTTCCCTACTTCAATTCTCTGCACTTCTTCTGTTGGTAAAACAACTTCAGTTCCATTTGCATTTTCATTTATTTCAACTTGCTTTTTGTGTGGACATGGACAAACATTTTTCTTATGTCCAATATCTCCACACTCAAAACATTTTAGGCTGCCAGTATTCCCATAGATCACATAGGACTTCCCTTCATACTGAACGCGAAAAAAGATATCTGAAGACGATGATTCCAAAAACAAACACTTGGCGTCTAAATGACAGTACGTGTTTTAATGCTTGATTCTTACAACCTAGCGGAATCATTTTTATTCCGCTAGTAATTTTCCCAAACCTGAGTAATTCTCACTCAATTTCACAGTTAGGTATGAACGTTAGCACATTAGAAATTGTAACTTTTGTTGAAAGCGAAACCAGCGTGAAATAACACATAAAACACCACTTACCCACACTCCGCTCTCAGTCAACCGACCAACCAAACTCTGCTCCTTCAAGAAGATCACAAAGGCCTTGTTCATGCGCGAGTGTGAAACACTTCCGTGAAGTTGGCACCCCATAAAAAGAAATAATCACCAAAACTATGCCATTCGTTTGTGCTACGTTTGTGCGGATTTGTGCCGCAAAAACGAACGTTTGTGCTGGTTTGGTGTTTGAGTTATTAAACATTACTTTTTTGACATTGTGACGTCACTCTCCACCCCATGTTGCCCAAATCGCTCCAAACCGTTTGGAGAGTGACGTCACAACTCCCGAAAATATTTTGGTTATATCTAAGGAAGGAAAATAGATACAGTTTGTTTTAACGGCACAAACGGGCACCAATCGAGCACAAACAAACTGCGCTGGTTTGGAGCGATTTAGGCAACATGAGCTGGACAGTGACGTCACATGGTCAAAAAAGTTATAATATCTAAAAGTAATTTAATATCTCAAACACCAAACCAGCACAAACGTATGGGATGATATTAGACTCTAAATGATTAATAGATGCACGCACAATTATTCATGTACTGCATAAATTTAATACTGGTGTCCTGTTATTCAATGTTATGCTTACTAAGACCGCAAGAGGGAGATAGGACGAGTGGGGTAGAGAGGAAAGGGAGAAAAAAGAAGTAGAGTGAGAGACGAGACGTATGTGTGTTAAGAATTGTTATTAAAGGAGTTATGTGACCCGTTCAACTGCTGTGGCCTGTCTTCATATCGCTACCTGAAACACGACCATGCGTGCATTAATTGACGTCTAGTTCGAGTCGATCTTGTTCGGTTAATTTGGATTTTGAGACTTCTTTTCGCAGTTTACAGCATTTCACGTCCCCCACACACACAACTACCAACGAACAAGGCCCAGTGCAATTCATTCACGTGTACACGATTTGAAAAAATATCGCAAATGTGCTCACCAGGGGCGATTCTAGGACTTTCATTTTAGGGGGGCTCAGCCCCCAATGAGGGTATAATATATATATATATATATATATGGGTCAAAGACGAAAAAGGGTTTAAGCATAAAAACAATAAGTGTAATACTGCTTTAAATTGTTGTTGTTTTTCCCCCCCAAAAAATGAAAAAGTTTTCTGTTTAATTTAATTGCAATTTTGTTTTTCTGAGCAAAATAATAAATATCCTACATTTTCCCCTGATTTACAGAAGACATCCACTAAAATGTCATTCAGTGTAACAATCTTGTCAGGCATATTTACAACAAAAATCAATTTATGACATATTAAAAGATTAATTAAATAAAAATATAATTTGATAAATAAAATTTGCCACTATCCTAGGTTTTGCCCATTTGTCAGTAAGTTTTTACTACTTTAAAATACAATAAAATTTAATATGCTCCCTTATTCTTTTATATATTTTAATATGTACACATCAGAATACGCATGTTGTTGAATTTTTACATAAATATTGTGTTACACTGAATGACAATATAATGTAACATTATTTCAACCAAATTTTGACATTTTATCCTCCAAAAACTTATTTGAAACCTTAAAAGTAGACAATTTACTTAACGTGCTTTCTATGGACATAAAATCACTTTTGTAAATTTATTTTGATGCGGACATCTTAACGTCTTTGACCCATATATATATATATATACTAATAGGGGTGGTATACTAAACTTATTGCAGTATTCCACTGTAGGCCTATTGCATAGATAGGTAGGCCTATAACATTTAAATACTGAATAAGCCAAATACAAGTCTTCATTATAGCCTATACTATAGCCCCCCTGGCCTAGCGACGCCCATGGTGCTCACTACACTGAAACAAATGCTTTTCAACCGGTGTCTGCAGTTAAGAATTACATTAATGTGCAGCATTTTGTTCAAATAGAGACATATTTGTGAATACAAATGTTATAGTTTGTATTAAAGTATCATGATTTGTGCATGTATTAAAATGTGCATTTGTGGATTTTTTCTTTCTGTAATTCAACGGCACGTTGTCAGTTATTCCTTCCTTGCATTATTATTATTATTATATATTATTATTTAAGAGCAATTTTTGAAGGAGACACAAATAATACAGCTAAAAATGTATTTGTAAGGACAAGTATACACAGCTTTACTATTATTAGTGCAGCAGGGAGACCGTGCCAAATTAGACAACTCGAAGCTGTTGTAGACACATTACTATCTGTCTAGCAGGTAACGTTATTATTGCTAACATAGCGGACTCGTCGAAAAAAATACATTGGCATCATCTACTAAAGGGAAATGAATCACTTCATCCGATGTTTAAGTGAATAAAATAGACTTGACAGTCGAGTTCCACAACTATTGACTTTATTCTCGCTCACCAGATTACCCAGCAAGCAATAGCCGTCGTTTCAACGTCTCGTAGTCAGAGCGGCTACCTGTAGCCCACTTATAGTCAAAGCTGATTCACTGTAGTTTTTGGCCAGGCAGCGTATGCGATGGTTGATATCCCATCATGTTCGCAGTGTCAATAATATCTAGCATTATTAAATATAGCATTATTTATTATTCATACACATTCAGATATTATTGATATTCGGCTGTCTTTCATTGAACAGTGAACTTAAAGGAAATTATTAATTATTGGTTTTATTTCACGAATTTAAAATGCTTCCCAACTGCTTTGGTTATTTATAGAGGTTCTCTCTTGTGCTGGTTGGATAGATGGTGTAATTACTGATGATGGACTGGCCGTGTTAATTATCTGCGCGTGCTCCTCCCGAAATTTAACAAAACATCACACAGTGAGTTATTAAGCAGATTTTAATCGTACTATTTCTGCTATTACCATAAACCACTTTAACTTTGACTGTAACCATAACAACATAAACACTTTTGTTAATGTGTCCTGCGTTTAAAAAAAGAATCTGTATATATATGATTACACCATAATTTGTCACACAAACACTAGACACTGAAGTATGTGGTTTGTGCTTTAATTTATCACCACCCCATCTTCTCTCCCATTCAAAGCAAATGTACACACAAAGTAGCTACAGATGCTTTTCCTGGGTATAAGACCACCAGTTTAATAAAAGAAAAGCAGTTCCTTATTACATTATGAGATGCACAGTATCTTAAGAGACATTTCAGAAAAATATAATAAAACAATGACGCCAGGAGACTTCTTGCAGAAAAACAAGGCTTTGGTAGTGACACAGCAAGATCTCTTCGTAACAGAGAGAACCCAGAGCAGGGATCTCAAATGTGTTTTGCTCAGGACCTGTAGTGTTATGTACCGTAGAACATGCTTTGACATCATATCCTGTGGAACAGAACAGGATCTAGCCCATGGTTCCTTTCCTAAACCTTTGGAACTAAGAACAGGGAGAAAAGTACTCATTTACACTGCATAACTTATATATACAATTTTTATGTGTATAAATAAAAAATACACAGAGCAACAATTTACAATGTTTCTTCTTGGGAACTTGTATAATGAACGGTCAGCGTACATGATGATCCCCCTCGTAGTTTTGGTGAAAGAAAGCATAAAATCAAAGTCCCTGTGCATTCTAATGCCCTGTGCCGCTCAGAATGAGAAACAAATCCACACAATCATAAATAAAGACATCATTTCAGGAAGAATATTTGTTTGCATTACAGTAATGAGAAATTGAGGTTTGAAATGTACTCGTCATGAAAATAATCACAATGCTGATATGAATGGTCCTACATTACAGGCTTGCTTTATTTCTGCTCATATAAAACTATTTCTGGTTGGTTTCTTTTGATTACACACTAAACATACACTAAATCCCGCCCCTGTTCTGGCCCGAACCCCTTCGACGGGTTGACGGGCTCGTCCTCCTCCCCGTCATAATCCTCGCACTCGATGGGCTTGGGACAGCTGTACGGGTGGCCGTTATCGTCGAAGAAGCGGCGGAAGGTGAACTCGAAGA
>NW_015632743.1:387938-389421 GCF_001515625.1 Sinocyclocheilus rhinocerous
CACTCGATGGGCTTGGGACAGCTGTACGGGTGGCCGTTATCGTCGAAGAAGCGGCGGAAGGTGAACTCGTAGAAGGCGTGCTCCGGGTGCTTGCCGTTCTTGAACCAGCGGTTGAGCGTGTCGTTGTGGTTGCTGTCAGCGTCGTCGCTCCAGAGTTTGTCGGGGTCAACGGGGTCAAAGTTGGAGGTGTCAGTGCAGTGTGTGATTTTGGGGATGTAAGGCGCATAGTGTTGCTGCCGCAGATCTGTGGAGAAGTCGATGCTTTTGAAGAAGGGATGGGCTTTAATCTCATCAGCTCCATTTTTCCCAAGCCGGTCTTCCGGGCCACGGCAGAGCTTCAGGATCAGGTCGGTGGCCTCCGGACTCAGCTTGGCCTGCAGGGGAATGTGTAGGGTCGTCTGCCAGTTTATCACCTGAGATGGACACAACCACAAAGCAAGATGATTTAACTCTGTGTGTAGCTATGCAAACATACAGCTGATAACTGCACTGACTGACAGCATCTGTTGCCCAATATTAACAATATTAATTAGTTAATGCTGCATATATGTGTTACAACATGATGAGACCAAACACATCCACCTCTAAGGACCAACATGTATTCTCACCTTCATCTGGGTCTCAAAAGGATTTGTTGCCAGAAAAGGAGGCTGACCGACTACCATCTCATAGAGGATAACACCCACACTCCACCAATCACAGAGCTGGGTGTAACCTAGGATAAAAAAAAATTAAAATAAATAGATAAAACGATCACATCACTTCCATCAATTTAAAGGGTCGTAAAATCTCAAGATTACAGCAGCATACAGTTCTGTTGTACCTCACAACACAGTTTAAACTGCAAACGAGCAACGTGACTCGGAAACTAGTTCAAAACTTCATAATAGTATGTGCGCCATTATTATAAATCAAAGAGACGATCTGTATCGCACCGTATGTGTGCAATTAAATCAGTTTACACACGCACCATTTGAACCTAAAATAAAGTTCTGAAGGTTGAAGCGAATTACAAGGATGTTCACAGTGGGCTGTGTTTACATCAATCTCGCATCATAGAAGCCGATGTGCAATTTAACCACTTACATTACTCAGCTGAACGCACAAGCGCACTTCTTCGTGAGCATTTGAGTGTGCAGTTAAAAACTAGCCTAGAGCGCCATCTGCTGTTAAAAACTAAGCTCAGAATCGATTCGAGAGAGAATCACACGATGCATTCTGAAAATCTCAGAACTGATCCACGAATCACGATGCATCAATTTATTGTTCCAGCCCTACCGATTACAGGAATTCAAAATAATGCAATTGATTTCCATCCATTTGCTGTGTTGCCCCTGTTGCCCCAGTACAAAAAGCAACACGGAGTAAACATGATAGTGGTTTCTGCACGAAACACTGTGGTACATGTGGTACATTTCCACATTCAGTGAGTGTGTTTAAAGGGGTCATATGATGCGATTTCAATTTTTCCTTTCTCTTTGGA
>NW_015632743.1:391624-398182 GCF_001515625.1 Sinocyclocheilus rhinocerous
CAATATTAACAATATTAATTAGTTAATGCTGCATATATGTGTTACAACATGATGAGACCAAACACATCCACCTCTAAGGACCAACATGTATTCTCACCTTCATCTGGGTCTCAAGAGGAGTTGTTGCCAGAAAAGGAGGCTGACCGACTACCATCTCATAGAGGATAACACCCACACTCCACCAATCACAGAGCTGGGTGTAACCTAGGATAAAAAAAATTAAAATAAATAGATAAAATGATCATATCACTTCCATCAATTTAAAGGGTCGTAAAATCTCAAGATTACAGCAGCAAACAGTTCTGTTGTACCTTACAACACAGTTTAAACTGCAAACGAGCAACGTGACTCGGAAACTAGTTCAAAACTTCATAACAATAGTATGTGCGCCATTATTATAAATCAAAGAGACGATCTGTATCGCACCGTATGTGTGCAATTAAATCAGTTACTGTAATCCGATTACTAGGGCTGGGACAATAAATCGATGCATCGCGAATCGAGAAATGATTCTGCATCGATTCTGAGGTTTTCCGAAGGCATCACTATTCTCTCTTGAATCGATTCTGAGCTTAGTTTTTAACAGCAGATGGCACTGCGTGCTTTAGAAATAGCTGTATTCTGCTTGCTTCCAGTTCCTTACACACGCACCATTTGAACCTAAAATAAAGTTCTGAAGGTTGAAGCGAATTACAAGGATGTTCACAGTGTGCTGTGTTTACATCAATCTCGCATCATAAAAGCATAAAAGCCAATGTGCAAGTACATTTAACCACTTACATTACTCAGCCGAACGCACAAGCGCTCTTCTTCGTGAGCATTTGAGTGTGCGGTTAAAAACTAGTGATTTTTGTTATTTATTTATCTGATTTGGGGTTAAATTCCAATTTAGTTTTGTTATTTGACATATTTCTATTTCACAAAGAACTGTGCAGCATCTTGTCCTAAATCTCATTATCTGAGTGAATCGTTACATCCATAATAACTACGCCTTCATTCTTCATTCAACACTGTTCCAGAACAGTTCAACCCAAATATTCAGATGTGTGCAGCATTTTATGGAGGACTGTTTCCTGATCCTGGGAGAGTAGCCTACAATGCCGGCTGTTCTGACTCAAAGACTGTAAGTACGTTTTCATATTTAAAGAATTTGCCACTGATGATTCAAACGCGAGTTTTGAGCAGTGTAGAGTAGCGCTTGTTGTTTGTCATTTCTCTGTAAAAATCGACACGTTTCAGAAAGGCGGGGCATAGAGGAGAAACAATAATGTACAGTATGTGGAAAATAATGTGTTTTTTTAACCTTAAACCGCATAAACACATTGCATTACACCAAATACACAAAATAATGTTCTTTTTTAGCAACGTCATATGACCCCTTTAAGCTTTTTCTTGAAACATCTACTCTAGTAATCCAAACATGAATCAGCACTGTTTAGCTACACATACTCCATCACATCTTCACCATATTAAATATATCTAATCAAATAAGCACTGATACAATGCCTTATGCAAATAATGTTTCATAAAACTAAAGTCATACCATTCTGTTTTTGCATCAAATTTCAAAATTATAGTGTCTAATTTAGATTAAAAACTGCTCATGCTCCATGTATGCAGCATCTTTGTTTGGATCGTAATTAAAATGCAGCGGTTGCCTCCAATTTTAAATGGAAAGAGCACAGGCAAAGCCTTAGTTTGTTTATATGAAAAGATTTCTTTGATTTGTGTTATTTATTTATCTGATTTGGGGTTAAATTCCAATTTAGTTTTGTTATTTGACATATTTCTATTTCACAAAGAACTGTGCAGCATTTTGTCCAAGCAATAGGCTAATAAAAGGACATCTTGTCCTAAATCCATATCCATAATAACTCCATAATATCCATAATAACTGCTCAAGTGTATTAAACTGATGGGTGTAATTTGTTCAGAGCCCATAGTGCTCATGTCAGAAATCGTTTTGTTGTTTGATATTGTCTTTTGTTTTCTGACTAGAAATGAACAGCCCTGAAATGCTGAAATGCTCATTTAATTATTTGATTTGTTTCAATATATGGCAAATGAACATGAATGATGACTCATTCGTGAACATCTCCTTCTGAAGACAGAAAGTCATACAGGTTTGGAATGACGTGGGTGAGTATATTTATTTATTTATTTATGTGTGAACTATTTCTTATTTGAAACATGTATTTCTTTGTCAAGCAATCTTTGTAACTGCATGAAAAGTGCTTGATAAATAAAGTTTATTACTGTTCACGAGCAGGTGTCACTACACACACACTGACATACCTGTGCGCAGCAGAACCTCAGGTGCGATGTAATTGGGAGTGCCCACCAATGAGTGTGCCAAGCAGCGCTGATGTTGTCTAGCGGCTCTGCGCTCCAGTGGCTTCAGTCGGTCTCCACAGCGACAATTAGCACTATCCTCCCATTCCTTACTAAAGTCCATACTGTCCTGACGCACGTGATCACCTGACAGGACACAGATACAGAAAGTTCAACATCTTAGACTGGTGGAACCAAAGCCCTTTATCAATTCTCCAATGTTTCATTCAACAATATATTCAGGATCCATAAATATTAACACGAAAAGTGACCATTTCGTCAGAATGGAGTCAGACCTGAATGTGATTTTTCCCCACCAGAACTCACTTTTAAAGAAGCTTTTTAACCAGGACATAGAGTATTCCAATGGTGACGCTTCTTTTTTAAAATCTTTCATTTTTTGCTATTGTAATTTATTTGTAAACTTCATAACATTAATGTAATAAACATATTAATATTAATGTGTGTAATGCATTGACATACTGCGTTAACTACTGGCATGATTTTATAAAGTAGCTATAATAGCACAAAATAATGGGGTCAATTTATCAAAAATGTGCAATGGTCTTTGAGCTGTTAGGCTCACCACTTTGGTAGTATTTGGAGTCGTGAGTCCATCGGAAGCCAGTGCACAGGCCAAAGTCTGTCAGTTTAATGTGTCCATCACGATCAATTAGGATGTTGTCAGGTTTGATGTCTCGATGGATAAAACCCATTTTGTGGACACTTTCCACAGCACAGGTGAGCTCGGCGATGTAAAATTGAGCCAAGTCCTCTTGGAAAATGCCCATTCTGATCAAAAGACTCATCATGTCCCCACCAGGGATGTAGTCCATGACAAAATACAAGTTATCTTTATCCTGAAATGAGTAGTACAACCTTACAACCCACTCATTATCAGCTTCAGCGAGAATATCCCGCTCAGCTTTCACATGGGCCACCTGGTTCCGCAACAGTACATCTTTTTTACGGAGGGTCTTCATGGCATACAGTGCTCCCGTGTCCACTTTCCGAGCCAAACACACTTCTCCAAACGCCCCGATTCCCAAAGTCTTGATCTTTTCAAACATGGATTTGTCCATTTTGGCACGCTTTAGGCGGATGTAGTTGGATTCTTTCTGGCACAGCATCATGCGCATCTGCTCCTGTGCATCACTTGAAAGTCCCACCTGCACACACAACACATGTTAAGACAACGGCCCTCACAAAACAGAAGCTCATCCATAAATACAGACAAACTTGTCACACAACACACAAAGACACAGATTAAATGAACTTATGAAATTATCTGAGACAACATACAAACCATTCAATCATGTAATATTCACAACTTTGGCAAACAGCATTCAGCACTGAAAAACGGCAACGCATGCAATGCACAGGGTTTCCTATAGTGATCAAAATTACCTCAGTCAGCACCCGCTCATTATTATACATTGCCATAGATTGTGCTTGCACAACTAGGAAAGGCAAAATGTCAAATATAATTTCCAATGTTGCTTGAATTTCAACTGTAATTTGTTTCCCTCAGACTTCAGCATGGCTGATACGCAGTGTTACTCACTGGCCATCTAGATTTCATTTCATGTGCATTTTAATACACAAGTATTACAAGTATGCATCTCATATGCTTTTATCGCCTCTTCTATGGCAGGAACCTAACCTGAAATCTTACTCACTGAAATCGGGTTGTATTTTACTGAAATGGTATGATCATAACACTAAACTTAAACACATCAAAACAAAGCCAGTAGCCAGACCGCACTGGACCTTAATCACAGGTGCAACAATGAAATACAAGGTTTGAGGTGGGTTTTCAAGAAATATACACCCACAGAACACTGCAGATTTAGATGATCTATCATACAATAAATTCTGTACTGTACGTTTCTTTTTTAAATATTTTGTCTAAACTAATACTACTTTATCTACCAGTAAGTGTAGTAACTGCTCCATTCATACACATCACTACCCAACACACAACAATCAGCGCAGAAAATGTGAAAAGGCAGGACAGACCCCACACGGGCATAGTTGTGAACTTACAGAGCTGCAGGAAACCCTTTAGATAGTAGCTTCGTCCTAAAAACCCAGTGAGCTGCCTTGCAGTCTATTGTCTAGATAGATAGCTTTCCTAATCATCATAGAACTTCCTAAGCGGTCAATCTGAAATGCTCTTCGTAGGTAGCAACTCTGTGTGTCACACAAATAGCACTCGTCACTAGGGATGCAATGATTCACTCAACTCACGATTCGATTTGATTCACGATTTTGATTTCACAATTTGATTTTCTCAATTTTTTTTAATAAAATGAGATTTAAAGGGGTCATATGATGCTGCTAAAAAGAACATTATTTTGTGTATTTGGTGTAATGAAATGTGTTTATGCGGTTTAAAGTAAAAAAAACACATTATTTTCCACATACTGTACATTATTGTTTCTCCTCTATGCCCCGCCTTTTTGAAACGCGTCGATTTTTACAAAGCTCATCGGTCTGAAAAAGCGAGGTGTGCTCTGATTGGCCAGCTATCCAGTGCATTGTGATTGGCCGAATACCTCAAGCATGAGACGGAAATGTTACGCCCCTCACATACTGCTGATGCCGTGTCCAGCCGGAGCGACGAGGCATAAACATTAAAACCCATTACAAACAAGGCATTTGTTGCATCCAGTGGGGACATAATAACTGATTATAATGACTTATACTGTCATTTTACGCGTTGCGTTGCATTGCGTAAACATAAATCTGCTCCTGTGCATCACTTGAAAGTCCCACCTGCACACACAACACATGTTAAGACAACGGCCCTCACAAAACAGAAGCTCATCCATAAATACAGACAAACTTGTCACACAACACACAAAGACACAGATTAAATGAACTTCTGAAATTATCTGAGACAACATACAAACCATTCAATCATGTAATATTCACAACTTTGGCAAACAGCATTCAGCACTGAAAAACGGCAACGCATGCAATGCACAGGGTTTCCTATAGTGATCAAAATTACCTCAGTCAGCACCCGCTCATTATTATACATTGCCATAGATTGTGCTTGCACAACTAGGAAAGGCAAAATGTCAAATATAATTTCCAATGTTGCTTGAATTTCAACTGTAATTTGTTTCCCTCAGACTTCAGCATGGCTGATACGCAGTGTTACTCACTGGCCATCTAGATTTCATTTCATGTGCATTTTAATACACAAGTATTACAAGTATGCATCTCATATGCTTTTATCGCCTCTTCTATGGCAGGAACCTAACCTGAAATCTTACTCACTGAAATCGGGTTGTATTTTACTGAAATGGTATGATCATAACACTAAACTTAAACACATCAAAACAAAGCCAGTAGCCAGACCGCACTGGACCTTAATCACAGGTGCAACAATGAAATACAAGGTTTGAGGTGGGTTTTCAAGAAATATACACCCACAGAACACTGCAGATTTAGATGATCGATCATACAATAAATTCTGTACTGTACGTTTCTTTTTTAAATATTTTGTCTAAACTAATACTACTTTATCTACCAGTAAAAGTGTAGTAACTGCTCCATTCATACACATCACTACCCAACACACAACAGAGCAGAAAATGTGAAAAGGCAGGACAGACCCCACACGGGCATAGTTGTGAACTTACAGAGCTGCAGGAAACCCTTTAGATAGTAGCTTCGTCCTAAAAACCCAGTGAGCTGCCTTGCAGTCTATTGTCTAGATAGATAGCTTTCCTAATCATCATAGAACTTCCTAAGCGGTCAATCTGAAATGCTCTTCGTAGGTAGCAACTCTGTGTGTCACACAAATAGCACTCGTCACTAGGGATGCAACGATTCACTCAACTCACGATTCGATTTGATTCACGATTTTGATTTCACAATTTGATTTTCTCAATTTTTTTTAACAAAATTAGATTTAAGACATTATACAGTAAATGAAAAGGTGTCGTTTTATTAGGCCATTGCTGCACGTTTCTTTGTGAAATTGAATTATAACAAAACTAAATTGAAATTTTAAAACAAACCCCAAATCAAATGAGTTATGCAAATAAAAGAAATCTCTTAATATGAACAAGCTAAGGCGTTGTCTGTGCTCTTTCCGTTTAAAATTAGAGGCAACCACTGGATTTTAATCATGATCCAAACAAAGATGCAGCATGAGTAGTTTTTAATCTAAATTAGACTGTATAATTTCGAAATTTGAAGCAAAAACTGAAT
>NW_015632743.1:398965-421245 GCF_001515625.1 Sinocyclocheilus rhinocerous
ATGAGACGCAGATTCACTCTCTGACAGCAGGTGGCGCTTATGAACAGCAATGATACAGTGTCTCCTGGGTTACCGCTGTAAACAAAGCAGAGCTGCACTTATGAACACTACTTTAATATGCATTGTTCAGAGGCAAGATGAAAAGAAAATACCAAACTTTTCTAAAGATAGTCAGTTCCCCTTAGAGATACATTCATATAAACTCCAACTCCAATTGTATCGCGATTTGTTTGGCATCTCAACCAATTTGAATAGTCACATATCTGAATCGATTTTCGACTGGCTTGCAGTTAATCGTCACATCCCTACTCATCACATAACAGCACAGGAGACTTGCCTTAATTTTAAGTAAGGATTGGTTTTAGTAAACGGCTAACCTAACAACACAATATTCTGGTTAGCATAAAAATATTTTCATCATATTGCATTCTGGGATTGCATTATCTGCAACCTAAATTTTTGGCTTTGCACTTTAGAAAAGAGAGGCATTACGTTGCATGACTTTCATAACAGCCTTTGCAATGTACACACACCTATGACACCTTAAAATGTGGTCTATGTAGGCAGCTCATTAGGCTTTAGAACAGAGCTCATAAGAACATTCGAGGAACATACACATGCTGTCGGAACTGACAGAGTCTTACTTTACCACTCTTGAGTGAAGATTACTCCAGAAGAAACCTTTAAACTATGAAAACGAGTTGATCACACATAGAAAAGAAAGTAGGCTTACAGAGGAGATCCACAGACTGAAAGATATGGAAGACAGACAGACAACAGAAAGGGAGAATAAAAGGGAAGGAAAGAATAATGGAAGAAAGATGGTAAAAGTTAATATTTTCATCATATTGCATTCTGGGATTGCATTATCTGCAAACTAAATTTTTGGCTTTGCACTTTAGAAAAGAGGCATTACGTTGCATGACTTTCATAACAGCCTTTGCGATGTACACACACCTATGACACCTTAAAATGTGGTCTAGGTAGGCAGCTCACTAGGCTTTAGAACGGAGCTCATAAGAACATTCGAGGAACATACACATGCTGTCCAACTGACAGAGTCTTACTTTACCACTCTTGAGTGAAGATTACTCCAGAAGAAACCTTTAAACTATGAAAACGAGTTGATCACACATAGAAAAGAAAGTAGGCTTACAGAGGAGATCCACAGACTGAAAGATATGGAAGACAGACAGACAACAGAAAGGGAGAATAAAAGGGAAGGAAAGAATAATGGAAGAAAGATGGTAAAAGTTAAAAAGAAAATAAGTACCCCAAGGTTGTACATATCAAGGTTGTGGCTATTGCGGTTGGGCACCAGCATGCTTGGGGCACTTTTGTTGGCTCCGTTTGAGGGTGCAGCAAGAGCGCTGGATTGCATCTGCTGGGCCGTGGGACTCTGTCTGCTAGTCTGGTGCATGGGATACGGAGGTGGTGGTGGCTGCCAGCCACTGCTATTAATGCCCACATACTCACTTTGTATGTTGCCATTCTGAGGCCAGGATGGAGGGAAGGTGAACTTGTTGCCCCCGGAGTTTTGCATGATGATGGGTTGCCGACCCACTGGCACTGGACTGATCCCTCGCTGTGCCTGAGACGGAGGGTTTATATAGCCATCGGGTCGGGGCCCCTGAGGCACAGGAGAGATCCGAGGCACCAGGTAATCCATGTTCCCAGAATACCGCTTGGTTGCGGGATTGGAGTCCCATGAGGAGGGAGGAGGAGTGATGCTACGCACCTGCCGTGGGAGGGGAGGGTTCACTCGTTGACTGCTAGCTCCAGCAGCAAGATTTTGAGGAAAGGTAGTAGGCCGTGAGAGGTCGCTTTGAGGTCCAGGGCTACTGGGACAGTAAATCATGCCATCAGTCATTAGAGCACTGTGCCGCTGTGGGGCCAGAGATTCCTTTGAACCCTTCCAGCTTTGGCGCCGCAACAGTGTCTGTGGGATTTGGGATGGACCTAGAGAGGAAACATCCATATATCAACAACAGAAACCTAAGCAGAATTTTCGAAGTCCTGTAAATAATCCTGTTTATTTAGATTTTAGGTGAACTATCCCTCTAAGGAAAAAAAATACAAATCAGCTAAAGCTTTACAGGGAACCCAGTTGGTACATTACTATAATATTAAAGGTTAAAATTAAGAAGTGCAAACAATTAAATTCAATTGCTATTTCTTTGTAGATAAAATATTCAACACTCAGTTTTATACAAATAGGCAGTATTTATATTTAATGATATTATTATGTTTCATTTAAAATGTGGCTGTCATATAATAGTTTATGACGTCTGTTTAAACATACATTAAATAAGACATTAGAAACAGGTTAAGTAAAATATAATGAATCTGTAATACAAAGCATATTTAACCAAATGCTCGTCTCTAGAGTTTTTTTGTTGTTTTTTTTTGTAGCCAAGTAACAAAATACGGACACTGAATGGCTTTTGTGAGATAAATACCTTCAAGCTCATTTTTTTGTTTCATAAAATTACTATGCATCATAGTGCTCTTTTCATGAACTATCTGCTGATGTTAATGCCGATGTAATGGTGTTAGTTCTGAGTTTACGATAACACTGTATTCTCTTCTTCAGAGGTGCTCAGTCCCCCTCCTGGAACTCTACCATAGCTAATCAACAGCTATGTCCAGAATAGCATTTAATATGCACATTTTTAGCATGCCTGGAATACCTAGATAAACTACTAAAGTTGACAGCGCACTGAGTACTTTATTGTACAATGCAATGCACTCAATCATTCATTACCAGTGTGATGCATGAACCAGAAGGACAACCAGTCATGATCTTTTTCCTTTTTGATCAGACTGCCATAAGTTTTAGATAAAACAGTTTTAATAAAACATTAGATCATTGGCAAAAGAAAGAAAAAATGTATTGTTCTGAAGACAAATAAGATTTGTACACATCCACACACACCTTCAGATCTAATATGGATTCAATATTTCTAGCCATAAGGCATGCAAAAAACAAACAAACAACAACAACTCTCAGTTGTCTAAATGACTAATCAAGTAGCAAGTGTTAAGGACATTAATATTTCAACCAAGAAGCCATGCAAAAAAAAACAACAACTCTGGGTTGTTTAAATAACTAATCCAAGTAGCCAGATGTTAAGGACGTCTCAGTGTAATTAGGCTGGATTAGACAACAACCAGACTACAAAACTATTACAGTTTGACCCCCATAATGTCTTTTTGCTACCCTAAACAATTCCAGCAATTCATAACTAAATGTGACCCTGGAGCACAAAACCAGTCTTAAGTCGCTGGGGTATATTTGTAGCAATAGCCAAAAATACATTGTATGGGTCAAAATTATTGTGATTTTTATGCCAAAAATCATTAGGATAGTAAGTAAAGATCATGTTCCATGAAAATATTTTGTAAATGTCCTACTGTAAATATATCAAAACTTAATTAATTAGTAATATGCATTGCTAAGAACATCATTTGGACAACTTTAAAGGCGAAGGGGCTCTGCTACATACCTGCTTGTTTTATGGCCGTGTTGACAGGGCGTGCTGTTATCTGCTCCCTCGCAGGCTCCTGGAAGTTCATCCTACTGATGTACTCTATGGCTGCCTCCACGCTATGACTGTTCGTCTGCTTCAGAGCACGAACCACCATCTCCTGTACAAACGCACACACGTATGTATTACTACTGAGAATCAATAAAATATGTTGGCATTTAAATGCAAACAGTTAAAAACCTGCACAACAGCTGCTAATAGAGATATCCATAAGCTCACGAAAATTTTATTTGCATTTGTGCGATACGGTTTTATTATGTCATGGCTCTCTGGAAATCTTGCCAGTGATTGGTCAATGGCATTCTGTGGTCTATGATATTTGTGCATTATGCACACTGCATAATTGACGGCTGTCCCAGGCAAATGATTTCCTACAGTACATAGCTGCACTAGTTTCATGTCACCTCGTATCACTGCACACGCTCTTGTCACAAAACAACATAATCTGCAAATCAATATCGTATGTCCTTCCACTTTTAGTTATTTGGCAAGCAACTATGTACAAATTGGGATAATGTACAGACAGTTGTTTCACATTGATCACCCTGTCTGGATTTCTGACTATACGTTATCCTTTACAGAAGTATTATTTTCTAGTACAGTCATTTATATAATAAAATGAAATGAACCTGTAAGGTTAAAATAATGTTTGGCCTGTTTGTCTGCCAAACAACCTTTATGTACATACACCACATGAAAAAAAAAAAAAAAGTAATTAATCTTATCGGAAAATAAATAATAAACTAAATATGTACATCACACCCACATTGTTAGTGTGCATTTGAGTATGACACGTTGAGCTCACTTCTCCAACCAGAGCTGGTCTGGCAACATACCATTTCTGTCATTCCTCAAATAAGCGAAATTATACAGTGACAGTAGAGAACATTCCTGAAATGATTAATATGATACATTTGGGGGGGGGGAGTATACCAACTTCTCATCTCAGTATTTTCAGCTCCAACCAGATTCAACAAGGTCCATTACCTCATCAAAGCCAGCATCCTGCAGCTCTTGCAGCATGTGTCTGTTGATATCTGCGCTGTTTCCACTGGAGGTAGTTTCATTAGCAAATGGCATGAGTGACCTGCGGATCTCCTGCAGTGCTCTGTGATGATGGGGGTTCCTGGGGTTGTTGCTGCGCCCTTGTTGTCTGGGATCATCCGGCGGTCCCTTCCCGACGCTCACGTCGGTTTTGGGAACATCTGATGACCGGGAGAGGTTCCGCAAGCTCTCTCGGATCTCCTGCAGCATTTGTTGACTATTGCCACTGTAGTTGCTCACAGGGAAGGTGTTGGGTCGCATTTGTCTGTATCCCTCGGGTTTCTCGCCCCTCTTCATGTAAAAACATATGTTAAGTGCCAAGGTGGTGAAGAGTCTCCTGGGTGGAAGAGTGAAACTGTCTGGATTTCAATGTTTCACCTGCACACTAGAGAGACGTCAGTGCATCAGTAAACATGCATGAGGGAACAGAAGAATTGTTATAATCATCAATACAACTTCAGTTGCATGATTAAAGCTTGTAACAGCTACATGGTGATCCTCAAAAAATAATAATAATGAAGGACTATGCTTTTTTTAACGTGTTTCTTCATTAGATTTGACTATGTTTTTAACTTTTTAGTGATATTGATAGTTCAAGGACATAAAACAGCATTTGGTTTTGTGGTAGGTCTAGATATGCCTTTCTAAAGCTCACTAGACCACAAATATTTAAGACTAAATGAAAAGCCCATCGACACCAGCTACGGCAGTGATAAATACGTTATATTAATTTAGTTATGCCTACCTAGACAGGATCACAGGGCACGGCCAAAAACGCTGCATGTGCCTACGATGACCAAAAGTGTTGTCTAGGTAGGCATCTCTATAGGTTTTGAAACACAGTCGTAGTGTCCAATTGATTCACGCACAGCTAACTCAGTTAGGCCTGAAACTGCTGAAGAGTGCAGAAGTATTGCCACATAAAGCCCTTACAACTTTAAACATTATTCATACTGCATAATACCATATTAAAGCTGATAAATCATTTATGAATCGGTACAACAGGTGACTGAGGCCTAAAGCTGAGGGGATAGCATAGTGCTACCATACTCCGTATAAAAACGAATTACATTCACTTACCATTTAATGTTGGTGAGGCGTCGTGTTTGGACATGTATAGCCCCCTGCAAGCTTTTAAACCGCGAACACCTCCTCTGCTATGTCTGACAGATACATTGCTGACGGACCGTCTGCTTCTCTTTGGTATTTACTGTCGTCTTGAGTTTACATTTACAACGGCTGTCATGCGCGTCACAAAAGCCCGGATGTTGTAAAACGCCCTCTTCGAGAGCTCCGCCCCCAGAGGTGACCTGACGAGACGAGAGGCCCTTCTGTGTGAATGCAGATCAGTGGAAGAGATGCGTCAACTGCTTTTGAGTGGACACAGTTTGTTACATAATAAATGTACCTCTTAACCGTGGTTCGTGTTCGACATGTTTGCATAACATATTCATTTTAGAGTAAGCTATATTTGGAGTTCACTACGAAAAATAGATATTCTAAATGATAAAAATTTTTTGCAACAGGTGGGAATGAATTTATGCTGCTATGTGTGAGTCTCAGAGCCCCTCATCTATGGTCTGTCCTCATCCTAATGGTAGTATGTTTATTCTCAGTAAACAGTGCCATTTCTGACTGCGTGTGTGGTCCTCTTATACATTATGGGGACCAAATGTCCTCACAATGATAGTAATACCAGTAAAATACCAGGTCCCCATGAGGAAACAAGCTTATAAATCATACAGAATGACATTTTTTGATAATCTAAAAATGCATAAAGTTTTGTGTGAGGTGCAGAGTTATGGTAAGGGGATATAAAATACAGTTTGTACAGTATAAAAACCATTACCCCTATGGAATGTCCCCATAAAACATGGAAACCCAAAGCGTGTGTGTGTGCGCATGTTTATGTGATTTATGAGGACACAAATTTGTATAATGACATGGGTATTACAATGTGAAGGTGGTTTATGAGGACACTTCCTGTGTCCCCAAAATTCAAAAGGCTTAAAAAACATACTAAATGGTGTTTTTTTTTCTTTCTAAAAATGCGTAAAGTTTTATGTGAGGGGTAGGTTTAGGTGTAGGGTTGATGTAGGTAAAGTTTGTACAGTATAAAAACCATTACGCCTATGGAGATTCCCCGTAAACCATAAAAACCAACATGTGTGTGTGTGTGTGTGTGTTTATTTTGTCACTTCAATTCAAAAGGTTATCAAATTTAAATACTTTAAATACTATTTTCATATTATTCATATTATTGCTCAGTAAATATGGGATTTTTAATAGCCTATTCAAGATTTTTTAAAGGTTCCTAAATATGTAGTCACAACATTGTAATGTAGCACTACTCGTTCATCAATAACATTGTGGTAATTTTTGGTGTTCCTATGGTGTTTCTAATATAACAGCTGTGGGAGTGACTGTAAATTTGACATAATTTTCTCTTCTGACTGCTGTTATCAATCTCTCTCTATTTTTCCTCTTTTTGAAATTCGTGAAACACTATTGTGGAGTTTTTCTATTGCTATTTGAGCAAAGGGGAACACAAAAAAATATATATTTGATGTAGTCTCCTGTTCACTATTATAGTTTACCCAACTATGACATCTTCCGCTTCTGAGAAACCCAGAAATATGAAAAACGGTCCGTTAGAAGACTAAGCACAGTGTTCCCCTCAGTTAAGGTGTTTACATGAAGGTTTTTCAGTCCGATTGAGCCGTCAATCCGATTACAAACGGATTATTTGGTTGCATGTAAACGTAGCCACTGTGTTTATGTGCGAGTGGTGTGTGTGTGTGCATCAATTAAAGCAGCGCATTAATATAGAACGGTGATTAAACTGACTTGGAACTACCTGTGCATTAAACGGTTTTAATGCATACCTGCCAGCCAATCAGAATCCAGTATTCAGACAGACCATGGAATAATAGCAACATAATAACCTCCCGCTCATCCGGGTATGTGACGGCAATGCTACTTTCATGTCTCATATCTCCACATACCCACTGTTGTTTCGTTCATAAGCAGTTCCTGCCATATTGCTTCTCTTTTTAGCCGCTTGCTAGGAACGTTTGAGTCCTGATCATCCAGTCAGGGTTTATTTTGTGATAAACCAGGATGTACATTATCCCCTAAATAGTCAACATTTTTATAGACCTTGGCTGTTTACATTCAGCATATGTAATCAATCAATCAAGATTTGCTATGTAGTATATAATGCTTTATGTGAGTATATTGTATGTACAGTATGTGAGTAAAGTTGGCTCTACTTTTATAGCGACAATTTGGAGTTAAATCATTTTGGGGTTTTGCTCAATTCATCATAATTTGATTTAGTGGCAAGCCTAATTACTTGTAGCTGATGTGTATCACTACAAATTAAATGACTCCTTAAGAGAGAACATAATAATTGTGACCAGGACTCCTTGCTGCAGGGAGTGGAGCTTCCCCGGCAGGTCAGTTTGGCAAAGAAATCACTGCCAAAGGCTAGAAAGCTCCCATCTGCATCTGTGGAACATGAACACCCTTTCAATGAGTTCCAGGAGCCTGATTTGAAATTGGGAAGGTGAGGCAGTAATTTGCCAACGTAAATGTGTATGAACTGGGGCTGCGATGTCTTCCACTGCACACACAGACACTGGGGTACCGTTGGTCGTCCTGTCCACCTGGCATCATCCATCAGCTCCACCACTGCTGTCTCAGAAGCCACCAAAGATGCGTCACACAAAAGAAGGTTACCACTATCAGTGCAAATCATGTGGTCAGTCAAAGAGCTAACTGGCCATACAGGGGTTAAGAGTAAATAAAAAAGATCTCAATATTTACTCACTCTCATGCCGTTCCAGATGTATAAGATTCTTTTTTCAGATGAAAGATTTTTAATCCATCATTGTGGGTCCATATAATGCAAGTGGGTCCCTCAAAAATTGATGCTTCAAAAACCACAAAAGTGAAACCATAGGTGTGTGAGAAAAACATCAATTTTTAAACTATAAACCATCGCTTTTGGCCAACTGTCATATGTTCATGAGCTCACGCTTAACATAAATGTCAGCATGTTTTGAAGCGTGATCTGTGATTCTGTCACTGTGTTACACAACATGCTTATATCACGCTTTATGTCAGCAGCAGTGATGGCTTTTTATGGTTAATTTGTATTTTTCTCGCATACATTGTTTCACTTCCGATGATGTTGATATATCACATTGCAAAAGGTGGTCAAATTTAGTCTCTTGTAAACTTTACTCTGGTAAACTCTTTACAGTTTTTACGAATGGGTCACTGAATTATTGACTCAACTGATTCATTTGTTCAACCATCGTAGCTACGCGAAGCCTATGCAAGTAAATATTGGCTTTGACAAAACACCACTTATAGGTCAATTATCTCTGAAAGAAGTATGATAAGTTTTTATTATGGTCCCCGTCACTGTATCCCGAGTACTTCAACAAAACTTATATCACACAGAAAGGCTGTACACATGGCCATTTTAATGACTTGATCATTTCTTGTGTAATTTCAACCAACTGGACAAAGACGTTTAGTTTATAAAAATATTCCAAGCCTTCTCTTTCATACATGTTTGGGGTCAGTAATCAAACAGGAACTTGTCTGTGGACGTACACGGCCTCTCCATCAGTCCCACACACTAAACACTGCTCAAGCACATCGAGGCTGTTGACAGACAGTGTCTGGCTGGGCAGCATATGAGTTGCCTCCAGTCTATTTTTGCTGGAGTCCCCAGCAAGCCAGGCGCTGACCACAGAGTCATTCTCCCCTGCCATCGGTATGGCACTATGCGAGACGACCCTGCTGTTCCAGCCCTCTGAAACAAACCAGGTATCAGAAAATTAGATGAACATACAATAATATGAGTCAAGTCTGTGTATACTGACTACAAATTAAGAATGAAACCTTCATAGTCATAGTAGCTTTACTAGGCCATATGCTCAGACCAACCAGTTTAGCTTTGCTTCTTATGCAACATAAGAGGAATTCAAATTGTTATACAATTGCAGGATTGCATCATAGAAAGTTCATTATATGGATGTGTGAAATATGAGAAAACAACAACAACAAAAGGAACAAAACTTGATGAAGCGGCAGCTTTATATATCTAGGGTGATAGGTGTCAGTATAATCTAAACCCACTGGTACTACTGGGATAAGAGCCAGAAAAATATGAACAAAAACTTGAGTGCACCTTTAGAAAACAAAAACTTGGCTCGACAAAACCTTAAAAAAAAAAAATAATAATAATGTTTGAAGTCTGACAGCATGGCCCTGTTTCCACTCATTCATGTATTAAGATGCAAGTAGTTAGCCGAGCATCTCAAATGCATCTCCTTCGATCACTTGTGATGAGATTTCACCAAGAAAAATTAGAAAGGAGGCAAATGAAAATGGATAAAGAGGGCAGCAGAAATTTTTTCTTACTGTACTATAAATCCTGGCTTTGGTTTAAGACACATAGGCCACGTGCACACTGTAAAGTTTCATGAGTGACAACTGCATTTAAATACGGGAGTGAATCCCCTAAATTATAGTTTTGTGTGTGTACGAAACAGAACTCACTCTCAAAATTGTGATGACTGTGAAACCTGTTATTTTTGCAGATTTTGACTAAACCGCCGTCAACAGAGTGGTCGTGTTTCATTTATGTTTGGAAGATTACGTGCAGAACTGCGGAAGTTTGTCCATTATTATAAGCGACGCTTATTACGTCTCTTGGGGCTCATAAAGCGATGCAGTTTATGCAGTTAATGGCAGGTGCAGGTCACAATATTTTGGTTTGTGGCTTATTTTCAAGATAACACACGCTGGGATTTATATTTATTATGGGCTTATTCTTATTTGCAATTTCTTTATAGCAAGATCCGGCAACAAAAAAAAAGTCAAAACATACAGTGCTGCTTGAAAGTTTGTGAACCCTTTACAATTTTCTATATTTCTGCATAAATATGACCCAATTCATCATCAGATGTCCTGAAAGTAGACAAAGAGAACCCAATCAAACAAATTAGATAAAAAATATTTTCTTTGTCATTTATTTACTGAGATAAATGACCCAGTGTTACATTTCTGTGTGGTGCAAAAGTATGTGAACCTCTATGATTAGCTGTTAATTTGAGGGTGAAATTAGAGTCCATCTGTTTTCAAACAGTGGAATGACTATCAGGTGTCATTGCCTGCCCTGTTTTATTTAGAGAACAAGGATCTATGAAAGTCTGATCATGTCTGCTGAAGTGAATCATGGCACGAACAAAGGAGATCTCTGAGGACCTCAGAAAAAGAGTTGTGGTTGCTCATCAGGATAGAAAAGGTTACAAAACCATCTCTAAAGAGTTTGGACTCCACAAATCCACAGTCAGACAGATTGTGTAGAAATGGAGGAGATTCAAGACCACTGTTACCCTCCCAAGAAGCGGTCGCCCAACAAAGATCACTCCAAAAGCAAGACGTGTAATAGTCTGCGAGGTTGCAAAGGAACCCGGGGTAACTTCTAAGCAACTAAAGGCCTTTCTCACATTGGCTAATGTTCAGGTTCATGAGTCCACCATCAGGAGAACACTGAGCAACCATGGTGTCCATGGCAGAGTCGCAAGAAGAAAGCCACTGCTCTCCAAAAAGAAAATCGCTGCCCGTCTGCAGCTTGCTAAAGATCATGTGGACAAGCTGGAGGACTATTGGAGAAATGTTTTGTGGATGGATGAGACCAAAATATAATTTTTTGGTTTATATGAGAAGTGTTCTGTTTGGAGAAAAGAACACACTGCATTCCAGCATAAGAACCTCATCCCATCTGTGAAACATGGTGGTGGTAGTATCATGGTTTGGGCCTGTTTTGCTGCATCTGGTCCAGGATGGAATAAATAGTGAATAAACATTTTCTAACAAAAAGTGCAAAGTAACAAGTAGAAAAAAAGAAAAATGCACAAAGAACTTGTATGGAGATTTTTCCATCTACAGATTTTTCCCTGATCTTCTTTTCTCTGTAAATTAAGGGTGCACACTATTGCTGAAAAACTCAATCACTACTTAGCAGTCAGATGTCTGTATGCACAAAGCGTCAGATCCCTAAACAAGGCCATATCTGCAGATGAAACTTTGTTTGTAGAAGCATTTTTTAAATGTGAACTAGCACCTCATGACTACACCACGTTATGTACGAGAAGCTGCAAAAGACACAGGCGCAAGTGGAATGTACAAAACATGGTGACATTAATTTTTAAGTAAATATAATGGGCGATATATTGCGTCACCAAAAATGATTGAGGTCATATACGACAGGCCTACATGCATCAAGACAATGACCCCAAGCACACAAGTCATTTTACCAAAGGATGGTTAAAGAAGAACAAAGTTAATGTTTTGAATGGCCAAGTCAGAGTCTGGACCTTAATTCAATTGAAATGTTGTGGAAGGAGCTGAAGCAAGCAGTTCATAGGAGGAAACCCACCAACATCACATAGTTTAAGTGGTTCTGTACTGAGGAATGAGCTAAAACTAACACAAGATGTTGTACTGTGTACTGCTGCAAAATTGGATCACACCAGATACTGAAATCAAAGATTCACATACTTTTGCACCGCACAGAAATGTAACACTGGGGCATTTTACTCAAATAAATGTTTGTCTCATTTGTTTGATTGAGTTCTCTTTGTCTACTTTCAGGACTTGATGATGAATTGGGTCATATTTATGCAGAAATATAAAAAATTGTAAAGGGTTCACAAACTTTCAAGCAGCACTGTACCTTGTTCACTATGACTTCTTGCACCGGACATTCAGAGGAGAGACACAACTCTGATATGCATTTAAATACGTCATTACAAACTAATTTTTTTAGTTTAGTTCCATAGACACCATGTAAAATTTTGGTAAATGCGGTTGTCACTACCAGAATTTTGTGGGAGAATTTTTCAGTAGTACAATGCAGTTGTCACTCCCATAAATTATTGAACTGTGTGTGTGCAAAACATGACTGAACAGTAAAATGCCAATTGACAACCAAATCTAGCTGCAGTGTGTACATGGCATATATAAGACATGACTCGGCCAGGTGTACATGGATCTGGTTGTTATATATGGTAATCTAATTGATCTACATCAGCATGTGGAAATTTGTCACACGTGAGCAAACAATCATGGATGAGATGTGGATGTAGCAATTTGTTTAAAAATTCATATATGGGAATCATTTTTTTCTGTTTTGTTTTGCAGAGACACATTTACATGGTCAAGTGTAACTGTAATGTGCATACCAACCAAAATATTTAAGATAAAAATCAGATAGCCACATTGTTATTAATATTACTACAGTTGTGATGGAGTTTTGGCTTACTCTGTAGGAGTGTGCTCATGTCTGATCCTGAAGTCGTCTCCCAGTGTAGCAGAGAACCATCCTCTGAACACGTAAACAAGTGATTGGGGTTTGATGGATGAAAATGTACTTCCCACACTGTAGAGAAACAGATCAGAATCAGTGCTGCTGACCACTTATCAGGTTTTTGACATTTAAGCTTTAACACTGTAAAATATTGACATTTCACATGAACAGGATAACAGTTTATTTTCTGTCCTTGTTAATAATATCAGTTGCTTGCAAATTTAAACTGGACAATACTAAACTAATAAATAAGGTTATTTCTACTGTATATCTTGTGCAATATCTCTTAAGCAACCAGGTAACTTTCTGGCGACTGCGTTAGTAATCAAAAATGTTTAAAGTTGTGATGACACGGAAGCAGCGACAGATATTTTCTTTCATATTGTGACGTACATCCAAATGAAACAGATTATCGAAAAAGAAAATTGCAGGGCGGGGACTTGGTTCTATGCATCAGTTGTTGATTGGATTTTGAGATGCGGGTGTCTTATTCACTGGAAGGTCCAGTTATGACTGGTTAAACATTGCGAGGTCAAAACACTAAACAAAACAAAAAAAAGAAAGAAAAAGAAATGCATGCACGGATGAATTGCCGTCATGCCGACTTTCAGTTTAAGAGCATCATTCTGAATGTCTATTACAAGTGTTTACAAAACTCACTTTCCGCTGAATGGGCCTCTATGAGAGAGAAGGGTGTATTGCCCTGTCTCACATCCCAGATACACAGCATCCCATCCTGTCCTCCAGTGGCCACTATGTGCTGCTGGTTTGGGTGTTTATCCACACAGTGCAAGGGCACTCTGTCCCCAGTGCTGCATGAGCAGTAAAAAGATATGAGCAAAGAAAAGAAACCAACTTTTCGACGTCCTCTCTAGAATGCTGGCAAATAAGCTTGGGTAGAAATAGTTACTTATTTTTAATTGCCATTTCATCATCTAAGACTTCATGGCAAAAAATGAGCTACAATAATAGAAGAGTTGCATAAACACAAAATAAAAACCAAGCAAACAGAAAAATACAGCAGTTAAAATTATACAAGATTTTTTAAATTAACATAAAAAAAATTATAAAATCTAAATATCATCTTAAGATGTTAAAACATTGACAGGGAAAAATCTGTCAATGTTGTGTTTATTGGAACAAGTAATCAGCAATTTGTTAAAGTGGTCATTGAGAATTGTAATGAGAATTTGGAAAATAATAATGTCACAATGGTCCAAGAAAATAGTATTTTCTTCATGCAAAATATGATTTCTTGATAGGGTAAAATGGACTTGTTCTTATTGGTTTTATGGCGATTCAAATGAATACAGTTTTTCTTCATAGAATAATACTAATGTGACTAATGTGAGTGAATCATACAGAGAGAGAATTTGTGCAGGACTGTCACTCTGCTGTCTGAAGTCCCACATCTTCAGCTGACCGATGGAGTTAACAGTGAGAACTTCAGTCGTCCTTAGAAAAGTCACGGCATGAATCGTACTGCTATCTGCATTTTCTGTTGAAAGGCAATAACACAGTCCTGTCAGACCTACTCATATGCATTACAGGTCAAATGTAAGCATAAGTTAACCCAAAAATGAACGTTCTGTCTTGATTTACCCTCATATCCAAAGACTAGTGATCGACCGATATTGATATTTTATAACCGATACCAATTATTTGCATGTTTATGTGCCCGATAACCGATATGCAGAACCGATATTTATTTACTGTTATAAAGTAAATAAATGACTGAGTGAAGTAGGAACATACTTCACTTTGGTTTTTCCTCTTTTCAGTCATCTTTTTTTTTTGTGTGTTGAAAATTAGCAGTCTTTCATGTTAAATTTAATCTTAGACTAATGATGAGCAAATATACAACAGAGAGAGAATTAAATTCAGCGCTTTTATTTCCAACATGCGCTCATTCATGGCTGCATATTATTTAATTCAGGCAAAGTTACGTCTTTATTGGGACAGGACTTGACGGATTATCTACGTGACTCCGTGAGTTGGTCTCTATTTCTTAGAGCCAAGCTGCATAAACTACATATCAGGCATTTATATAATGCATCTAATTTGTGCATAAATGGCTGTTATGTTAAATAAAGTTTACTAACTATAGCAACTATATCAAGTACCTGCACGCCGTTGTTGCGGTCTCGTCTCCCCTCAGACGCGCTGCAATGGCGATCCTGCGCGCAATTCTCAAAACGCCCACAAGATGGCGGCGTTTATCGGTGAATCCGATATTACAAAAAATGCTTAAATATCGGGAAAATATCGGTAAATCAATATATCGGTCGATCTCTACCGAAGACTTACTTTTTTTGAGTGAAACAAAAATTAAAGGAGACATCGGATGAAATTAATGAAACCGTTTATATATAAAATCTTTGTCAGTGCTACAAAGAAAGCCAGAAAACACTTACCAATAACACGGACAACTTCAGTCTGATCTGCCTTGTAAAGAGTAACCCGGCCGTCCTCACCCACTGACACTAGTTCAGGGCTTCTGCACACTACTGCAGTGCAGGGTGCATTATCACAAGGATATCGATGAGCCCTCTCCCACACATGAGCCAACGAAAGAGCCTGAACGCCACAATCACAATGGTCAGACTTTGCTGTGCATAATGAAATTTATCAGACTGATGCAAATATCAAACAAACAAAACAGATACCTGACAGTCAGGCTGAAGCTTAAAGATCGTCACAGCTCCGCTTGATGATGCAGAAACGAGTCGGTCTTGATCTAGAAACTACAGAGATTATGCAAAGGACGGTTTTATTTGAATCAGACTAGTCCACAAATTAAAGAAAGACCTCAGACCGCTTTTCTGACTACAAATGACGAAATGCATCGCATGCTGCATTTAAAAGATGGTTTGAAACTGTTATGAAGAGGTTTAGGCCTAAATTTTGGATTTAGATCTAGATTTACATGTGATAATAAAGATATATGACTGAAGCTAAAAGAATGAGCAGAACATAAAAGCTATTCAGTACCATTTATTAATACTCAAGCGATGATATTATTAGTTTAGCAACTACTATTTGAGATACAGTGGGTAAATCCCTGCAGAAAAAACACCTGCGCTAAAACCAGCCTAAGCTGGTTGGCTGGTCTTAGCTGGTTTAAGCTGGAAGTAGCTGGTCTCTGAGCCTGACCAGTTAAAGAAGTGGCAAAAACCCCTCTAAAACCAACCAGCTTAGACTGTAGTGATGGGAAGGTCGGATCATTTTACCGACTCGGACCTTTGAGTCTCGTTCAGCAAAATGAACGAATCGTTCAAGAACGACCCAACACTATTAGACTGGTTTTAGCTGCTTTTTTCAGCAGGGATATTTTCCAAACAAACATGCAGGCCGTAACAGTTGCAACAGTGACTCCTTTTATTATTGTTTTTCTCCCAATACAAATATTTCACATATTATTTAAAAGTAATTTTCTGTATAACAAAATGGATTTTTTTTTTTAAATGTAGTGAATGGTACAGCTGCCTCAAATCTCAACAAACTAGCGCTGATTTCTCATTATTACACGTACTTTCACACAAAAGGGAAATGCATACAGTAAAACGAGTGAGCAGGTGTGTTGACAGGTTGACACCAGACTGTATAAAAACATGGACGTAGTGTCCGTGACGTCACCCGTAGACTTCCGACGAGCGTTTTGCTCACCTGTAGGTCCATCACATCCCCGTCATGCTGAGAGTCGCACAGTAACTGAGGCTCTTCATCAAACTCTCCGTCTGTGTTAGAGACTCCATGATCTCCCACCGACCAGATCGACACTTTGTTATTCTGCAAACACACAATGAATTATGAGCAACAACGAAACATGAATGCGACATGCACTGTTGTAATTCATCTGAACTAGCGCTCCTGCCTCGTTGTCCCAGGATCCTGTGGCGAACACTTCAGGCTGCTGTAATAAAGCAGGAGAAATAGGCCGCCACCGCGTCTTACTGATTTTCTGCGAGATGTATTTGGCTATCGGGTCCATCGGGTCTCACTGTTGTCGTGTTGTGTTGTTGTTTAGTTCGGTGTGCTTCACATGCAGCAATGTATCCCGCCACCTCCGCCTGCCGTGTTGTTCGCTGAGTACGGCGGCCTGTAAGGACCAAACGCGATTCGGTTTGATAAAATTGTCACGCTGCTGTGTTCACGTTTATTTAGATTCAAAGCAGCGTCACAGAAAATGTCATTTCTAACTTCCCTAGTTGTCTCAGATTTGCACGGTGCATTAATAATGTAATTTTTAAAATGAACATTATTATTATTATACTATTACCTTTTATTAAGTAAACCTCAACAAAGCAAAGGAAAAATATTTATTTTATTTTATTTTGTATTAATGCCATAAATCAGAACAGTACAATGAGAAATATTCAGATATAAATAAGAAAAACAGAAAAAGATAAACAACATTGATAAAACGGTGCCAGAAGAGAGACATATATATATATATATATATATATAAAAACCTCACTTCATACAATAGCATACCTCCTTATAATATTATGAGTTCTAATAGCCTTTTACTTGTGCAGTTACACAGGACATTACAATAAAGCTTGACATCGTTTATAAAATAAGAAAAGTTTGGTTTGGAGCCTGACCATTTCATTTTATGAATGTGAAACTTTCCCATTAAAATGAACAGTTGTATGAAATATGCTTTATCTATCTAAAATCCACAATCATTGAAGTGTATCATTATATCAGATCCACCCAACTTCAGAGAAATGTTCAGTTTCTTCTTAATAAAAAGCTCCACATCAATCCAAAAATATTTTTGTATGTATGCAATTAAAAAATAAACGAAAAATAGTTTCCTTTTCACCTTTACAGAAATCACAAGAGTAACCAATATCTAATTTAAAGCGTTCCAGCACATGTTTTACTGGATATATTCTATGCATTCTTTTAACAAAGGCAAATATTTTAACCTCAGACTTTTTTCTTTCTTATTTTTTTTGTAGTGACGTATTAAATTACGTCACACTTCTGCGTCATGTTTAGTGATGCAATTAAAAATCAGCTGAAAGAAAACACTCGTCTGCTTACTACGCTGCCTTTATTTTCCCCTGTGTGAATAGCTCGACTTAACCATAATTAAAGCACTGTTTTCTTTTGACTGCTGCATTTCGAAATGCACTCCGCTTTCGCATTTAGAAAACGTGCCAAATCTGCTGCAATGATCATATGCGAAAGCGTCGTAGAGAGTAGAGACTGCCTGACGCAGCAGTGATGGACATGCCTCGTGAAGTCTCCGCGCTGGAAGAGCTGACGCTCGTCGGGAGAGCGGTGTGCGCATGCGCGGCGCTGACAGCCGCACTCTACCTGATCCGCAGAGTGTGTTTAACAATGGCCTGGAAATCCGGAGGAGCGAGCCATGCGGAGCTCGTCAACAACCTCCGCAGTGAGTTTTGCCCCTTTTGCATGATTAAAAGAGCAAAGTCAGTCATATTTACTGTAGCACTTGGCAACGGGGGTTTGTTTACGTCGCTGTAGTGAAGGAAAGAGCGCGTCTGTGAGCTAGCATCGCGTTACAGCTGAGGGGAAAGTGCGCTGATGGGTGCTGGGTGGCATGCCTCCGTCTCAGCGTTGTTCGTGTGTGTGTTATTATATCAGACAAGCACGTGGTGGCTGCTGTTTAAAACTTACAGTGCGCTTCAGTGCTCTTCATTCTTGTCAGCTAACGCTAGCCGCTAGCAGTCTAACATGTGATCGTCACTCTCAAACCACCTGCAAATTTAAACGATCGTTATAATATTTACATATGATCTTATTTCGGTTTGTATTGCTTTGACTGAACAAACGTATGGTTTTGCTCACGTCCGTGACACGGCAGCAACGGTGTTAGCATTTACGTACTGAATCTCGCATATACTCGTTCCTGCTGGTATTTACAGTTTGTATCCAATAAAGAATTAGGTACGTTTTTCCTAAGCGCCAGATTATTCATATTTGTTCAAATGTGTCGTTGTTTAATGGTCGTATGTGCAGTTCTATTTGGAGTTGTTCAGTGGGCGTGGCGCAACACATGCTGCTAATGTCATTGTGCGATGACGTCATTCCGGACTTTGTGCATCTGCAGTTTAGTGCTTTGAGCCTTGATATTATTATTAATGCTGCGTACTTAGCCACACAATGAAATCGATGTCTAATATTGGTTTTCCCTCAAATCAAACATCATCTTATTATTATTATTATTATTAAAAATATATACTTTTGGCTTACCTGGAGAATGTATATAATCCATTTATAAAATTATTATTATTATTATTTATTATTTTTTTTAATAGTCCAACAGTTGGCCATTGGACAGAGAGACTAATAATACTTGTCTGGCATGTAACCCATCCTCCTGAACTCTTGGCTTTATTCTGAGGTCAAGTGGCCAGTGTGCTATATTTAGTGGTGCTTGCTAAGACAAGTATCACTGTTACTGTTCCTGCTACTTGGGGTTAGTGATTTGAACAAACTCCTAACTTAAACTTGTAACTTGTCCTACCAATGGAGTTCGATGGTTTCTCTCACCATTGTGTGCTGGAACACTCTTGGTTGTATCATGCAGTTTGTGCTTATTCACTTTGGGCTACAGAAGTAATCAAGTATTTGTTTAGTCTGTTTGCATATAGACCCCTTTTTAGTGCCGACGTCACAATTATGTCACAGCATTAGCTGGAGGCAAAACAAAGGAGTAACTGGAGCGGCCAATACAAACCAGCACAGAGTTGGCTACGTAAGGAGCTTAAAATGTCATCTTGTTGTGTTATTGAGTGTCAGAATCGATGGAGTAGTACAGGCTCCAATTTGAAATTTTATCGCATACCAGCTGCCATTGCCAGACAAAAAAAACGACGACAGCTGTGGTTAAAGGCAATAAAACGGACAGACTGGACAGAAACGATCATCAAAAATGCTCGCGTTTGCAGCGCACACCTAATATCATTTGAGGTTAAATAAACTGTTGTCTTTTATGGATTAAGGTTTGGTTACGAGTCTAAAGAGTTCTCATTCATGCCCATCTAATCAGAAGTTAACTAACGACCAGAGACATTTACATTTAATCATTTAACTAAACATTTAGACTAAACATAAAGGAAATTGTTTGTGTCGTCTCGCTTTAAGTGCAATAGTAGAGCGAGGGAACAGTGAAAGCCATGTTATGTGTCAGGTGTGTGTTCAAGTAGTTAGTTAGTACATGGTTATAGGCATCTAAAGATTTATATGCCCTTAGTTTCTGTTTACCATGCAAACTCCGTTTCTGGCAGGTGTCTCAGGCCACTCCTCTGACAGATCGTCCATCCATTGAATGAGTGTGTACGAGTCGGCCAATCTGGTTCCTTCCGATAATGTTAACATTTTCAAATAACAAGCACCGTCCCGGACAGTGTGTGACATTACATATTCAGATAAAATCAAATTTTCTCCAGTCATTGTTAAAAAACAAGCAAACAAAACCTGCTAGCTAGCGTTAGTGAAGCAGTCAGGGGAATCTTCAGTAGCCCCTCACTGCAGAACAAGGATCCAGGGGGTGGGGTTGGATCCACATCTAGGGGTGGAGACGGGTAGGTTTAGGTATATGTAAGGTGGGAGGAGTTGGATCTGGATCTTGTGTTCTGCAGTGAGGACCATCTCGGAATCTTTCTGCCTCCACCTAAGCTCCGCCCCTAAAAAAAAGTCTCAGTAGCCAAGATTTATCCAAATATTAGCCCCGCCTGCAATAGATGTTCGCAATCGCCTGCTTCAACTACTCATATGTTCTGGGCGTGTCCAAAGTTGGAGGAGTTTTAGAGGGAGATTTTTGAATCATATAAACATATATATGATATCTTGATTGATCCTGATCCTATGATGGGTATTTTTGGTGTGGTGCCTGAGGGTATAGAACTCAGGAAAGACATTTGTTCTGTTATCGCCTTCACTACTCTATTGGCGAGGCGTTTAATATTATTTCAGTGGAAAAGGGCAGACCCTCCAACACATAGCAGCTGGATAAAAGAAGTAGTGTTTCACATTCAGTTGGAAAAGATGAAATATATGATTCGAGGTTCGAAACGTACGTTTCAAGACATTTGGTTCCCCTTCATAAGATATTTTGAACAACTTCCCTCCCTGTAAAATGGAATGATATGCCTGAACCTCCCCTTCTTTTCATATCCTCTTTTTATATTTTGTTTTATTATTATTATTATTATTTATTTCATGTATTTATTTATGCATGTGTATTTTCTATTTCTACTAAAATTAATAGGTTTAGCTCTTCTGTTATGTTTTCTGGACTAGTATTCTTACAGGGTGTACATATTTACTTATTTATTTTTGATGAGGGTGTGCCCCTTCTGTGAACATTTTTGTTTATTGCCATATTCATCATATTTATTAGCCATATGTTTCCTTGTTGTTGTCAGGCCTTTCATGTTAAATGATAATTTATGGACTGAACAAACATGGGACACTTAATTCCTTCACTGTCAGTTTTGTACTCTGGATTGTATGTTTTTTTTATGCCGTTAGAGGGGGGTGGGGTGATGAATGTAACTAAGTGTTAAAACTTAATAAAGAAAATATATATTTTTTAAAAGTCACAGTGTTTACTAACTGAAAAGGGGTCTATTCTCCAAGAGAATCTAGCAATCATAGATTTTGACTAATTACTAATTGGTAATATGCACTCCCATTGGACTTTTCCAAATAATTTGCGAGACACAACTACATTATCTCTGTGAAAGTTGGTTAGAAAATATACATTAAGGCTCAGACCTTCAGACTGTGAGTGATCATCTGTCTGAAAGTGTAAATGTGTAGTATTTGCTATGTTTCAATATGGACAAACTGCTATTATTAGTGTGCAAGTTTTGAATACCAGGATTGCTGACATGCCACAAGGTTTTGCTACTCCAGCATTTCCGGTACCATACCATAAGCTTACAGAATGATGTACTGTAAATGTCTAGATGAATGATCTCACATGTCTCTTGTTATTTATCCCAGCATACTTCATGGTAACATTAAATTATTAATTGGTCATTGCTTAGCTGCTTGCATTGTCATAACGTAATTTAGCATTGCATAATTGCTCATAGAAGGTTGGAGACTTGACAGGGGGAAAAAAAAAATATATATATATATATATAGAGAGAGAGAGAGCTTTATGTCAATTATTGAACACTTTTAAACAAATTAAAAATGAAAATAGTTTAAATAATTTAAATAGTTTTCATCAACAATAACAATACTAGCTCAATTAGGCAAAACCCCACAAAATAATAACTTCACATGTAACCATATTAGAGCTT
>NW_015632743.1:421338-456680 GCF_001515625.1 Sinocyclocheilus rhinocerous
GTTTCAAGACATTTGGTTCCCCTTCATAAGATATTTTGAACAACTTCCCTCCCTGTAAAATGGAATGATATGCCTGAACCTCCCCTTCTTTTCATATCCTCTTTTTATATTTTGTTTTATTATTATTATTATTATTTATTTCATGTATTTATTTATGCATGTGTATTTTCTATTTCTACTAAAATTAATAGGTTTAGCTCTTCTGTTATGTTTTCTGGACTAGTATTCTTACAGGGTGTACATATTTACTTATTTATTTTTGATGAGGGTGTGCCCCTTCTGTGAACATTTTTGTTTATTGCCATATTCATCATATTTATTAGCCATATGTTTCCTTGTTGTTGTCAGGCCTTTCATGTTAAATGATAATTTATGGACTGAACAAACATGGGACACTTAATTCCTTCACTGTCAGTTTTGTACTCTGGATTGTATGTTTTTTTTATGCCGTTAGAGGGGGGTGGGGTGATGAATGTAACTAAGTGTTAAAACTTAATAAAGAAAATATATATTTTTTAAAAGTCACAGTGTTTACTAACTGAAAAGGGGTCTATTCTCCAAGAGAATCTAGCAATCATAGATTTTGACTAATTACTAATTGGTAATATGCACTCCCATTGGACTTTTCCAAATAATTTGCGAGACACAACTACATTATCTCTGTGAAAGTTGGTTAGAAAATATACATTAAGGCTCAGACCTTCAGACTGTGAGTGATCATCTGTCTGAAAGTGTAAATGTGTAGTATTTGCTATGTTTCAATATGGACAAACTGCTATTATTAGTGTGCAAGTTTTGAATACCAGGATTGCTGACATGCCACAAGGTTTTGCTACTCCAGCATTTCCGGTACCATACCATAAGCTTACAGAATGATGTACTGTAAATGTCTAGATGAATGATCTCACATGTCTCTTGTTATTTATCCCAGCATACTTCATGGTAACATTAAATTATTAATTGGTCATTGCTTAGCTGCTTGCATTGTCATAACGTAATTTAGCATTGCATAATTGCTCATAGAAGGTTGGAGACTTGACAGGGGGAAAAAAAAAAATATATATATATATATAGAGAGAGAGAGAGAGCTTAAAAAGTAGTGCATGGCACTAGCAGCGCTAAGGTCATGGCGTTTCCAAGGAAATGGATCAACTGAGAAAAATGTTTCATGAATGCAGTGTCTCTTTGGATAAATTGTCTGCCAGATGCATAAATGTAAATGAATGACCTGACTGACTAAACAGATTAAGAGCCTTCTTCTTTAGAACACCAAAGGAGATTTTTTGAAGAATATTCACGCTGCTCTTTTTTCATACAATGAACAGGGGTTGTGAAGCTGCAAATGGGGTTCCCAATTAAGGTTCTCTTGGAACTGATATTAGAAAAGCTTGCACATTATTTATATATATATATATATATATATATATAGTATGTATATCACAGTGGTATTAACGCATCAGCTTGAATGTGTTTGTGTTTTTTGTCCAGAAAATGGGATAATTAAATCGGACCGCGTATATGAAGTTATGTTGGCCACAGACCGTGCCCACTTCTCCAAATGTAATCCATACATGGACTCGCCACAATCTATAGGTAAGCTCCAGGCAAGAGTTATTATTTTGTTGCCACAATGTCATCTACAACTGTATTGCTTCCATTATAGTTTACACTGCAAGCGTCCGATGTGGCCAAAGCCTAGTGAGACATAATTCCTGCTTTCTGTTTTTGCTGCTCTGCACAACTACACCAACCACATCATTTTCCCTGTATGTCTGAAATAAAAGGATTTTATTAATTCATTGGAATAGTTTCGAACTGACGTTCGGAAGTACATCCACTTCTATCCAGTGTAGATATCTTTAAGCTGATTTCAAAGTGAAGTGATGTCTTCCAATGCAGATGCAGTATTGAACACAATGCAGTATTCTGGTGATTCTGTTGATGTGTTTTCTCTTTGGGATGAAAGTGTTTTTTGTCATTTTTTGCAGGTTACCAAGCAACAATCAGTGCACCGCATATGGTAAGTTAAACTGCTTAAGAAACATTTGTAGTTGCAGTTAATGGCCTGTTTGCCGTAGACGCTGATGAACGGTCATTTGTGTGCTGTAGCACGCGTATGCCCTAGAGCTCCTCCATGATCATCTGTATGAAGGAGCAAAGGCTCTGGATGTGGGATCAGGCTCCGGGATCCTGTCCGTCTGCTTCGCCAGAATGGTGAGTCTCTTCACTGCCAATTCCAAATTAAATATAGAGCAATGGCATGCAAACAATTATGACGCATGAATTACTTTTGTACATTAGAACAGTTAAACAGTGTGTGTGATACGGAGGAGCTAAACTGCAAAAATAAATGAGCATATGGGGAGACCCAGAATTTTTCGGTTTTCACAGAATTCACAGAAAGTTGGTCCTGTGGCAGGTTGCATAAACTGCTTAGACTAGTCTTAAAAGTTAGTCATCTATCGTATTTTTTTTTCTGTAAGACTGGTCATAACTTTTCAAAGTCAGTTACATGAAAAGGTAGATTGGTCTAATTAGAATACAAAAAGTAAGACTGGTTGGTTAGTAAGACGAGTATGACACTTGTTTAACTGCTAGTTGGACAAAGTAGTTCTTAAGGTTCTTAACATATTGTCTATGTTTATGCAACTGGCCCCTGAACACACTTACAGGTGCATCTCAATAATTTAGAATGTCGTGGAAAAGTTCATTTATTTCAGTTATTCAACTCAAATTGTGAAACTTGTGTATTAAATAAATTCAATGCACACAGACTGAAGTAGTTTAAGTCTTTGGTTCTTTTAATTGTGATGATTTTGGCTCACATTTAACAAAAACCCACCAATTCATTATCTCAACAAATTAGAATATGGTGACATGCCAGTCAGCTAATCAACTCAAAACACCTGCAAATGTTTCCTGAGCCTTCAAAATGGTCTCTCAGTTTGGTTCACTAGGCTACGCAATCATGGGGAAGACTGCTGATCTTACAGTTGTCCAGAAGACAATCATTGACACTCTTCACAAGGAGGGTAAGCCACAAAGATTCATTGCCAAAGAAGCTGGCTGTTCACAGAGTGCTGTATCCAAGCATGCTAACAGAAAGTTGAGTGGAAGGAAAAAGTGTGGAAGAAAAAGATGCACAACCAACCGAGAGAACCGCAGCCTTATGAGGATTGTCAAGCAAAATCGATTCAAGAATTTGAGTGAACTTCACAAGGAATCTACTAATGTAGATACACCAGATAGCGAGTCCAGTGTCGAGTTTCACAATTTGAGTTGAATTACTGAAATAAATGAACTTTTCTAATTTATTCTAATTTATTGAGATGCACCTGTATTTGCACCTTTTGCAATCATTGCACACCATAAATAAAACCACAAAAGTGCAAGCATACACAACGGGTAAAACTCAAATCATTCATCTTTTTAGCAGTTGTGATGCTAGCACTATACACCTGAAAAGATTGTTAGCATACAACTTAACTTATTCAATTAAGAAGACAGCCAACGTTACAGGTACTGTTTCTGAAACTGCAGTCATTGCACTTAGACGACCTAATCTCTGTGGATTTACTCCATTGAGCAGATGCTTAAAAGGCTTGTACCTCGTTGTCTGTCCACTTGTCGGAAAGCCTCTGCATGTTTAGTGGTATAAAATTAGCCCAATCCTCTGAGTAACAGCTACAACAGGTCTGTTTACATGTGGAAGCTGATTACTCTACTTTTCTTTGGTTTGTTCAGCATGTGCATCCAACCAGTCACAGGCTGCAGTACCTCCCAGTTTTTTAGATGCAAAATTACTGAGTAATTCCTTTTAAGATTCTGAAATGAGCATTAGTTTCTGCGTTGGGAAGAATATGTAAAAACAAATTCTGTAATTGGATATGGATATTGAATTAAGTAAATTCAGCACTACGCTTTGTGACAAATCATTCATTTACTTCTGCCAGTTTGGACCTCCATAGTGTGACGGTGGTTTGTTGTGTGTGTGCTTTACAGTGGATGTGTTGTGGTGTTTCTCAGGTTGGGCCGAAGGGGAAGGTGATTGGCATTGATCATATGAAGGAGCTTGTGGAGGATTCCATAACTAATGTAAAGAAAGATGACCCTAGTTTGATCTCTTCAGGGAGGATCAAACTCATCGGTTGGTCTACTTACCCATCTTTGGTCTCTTGCAGTTGTTTATATATATATTGTTTATAAGTATTTATCACATTTAAATCCATTCATCAGACTACTTTTCTGTCATTGCAGAAAATTTTTTAAAAAGTACACAGAACTAGCTATTTGTTATGTCATGACATTTACATTTACATTTACATTTAGTCATTTAGCAGACGCTTTTATCCAAAGCGACTTACAAATGAGGACAATAAAAGCAGTCAAAACTAACAAAAGAGCAACAATATATAAGTGCAAATGACAAGTCTCGGTTAGCCTAACGCAGTACACGTAGCAAGGTGTATATAAATATATATATATACACCTTCACACACACTCACTCACTCACTCACTCACTCACTCACTCACTCACTCACTCACTCACTCACTCACTCACTCACTCACTCACTCACACACACACACACTTTCACACACACTCACTCTCTCACTCACACACACACTCTCTCACTTACTAATGGCTTGAAGGAGATGAGATGGAATAGGATCAAGCGGACAAGTAGTAGGATGATTGGAAAGGATGAGTTTAGAGAGTTCTGCCTCAGAGAGTGGAGAGAAGGATGAAAACAGAATAAAAAAAATACAAAATAAAAAAACATTTATCAGACAGTTTTATATTCAGAGACAGGCAGTACACTATAGGAATAGAACAGAACAGTAATATGGGCTCATCTGCGTTTTTCTGTAATGTTGTCTGTATGTGTGCAGTTGGAGATGGAAGAATGGGCTATGCAGAAGAAGCACCTTATGATGCCATACATGTCGGAGCCGCAGCTCCCACAGTGCCACAAGCAGTATGTTTCCTTCCAGTCACAAAAACACTTTGAGACCCAGCCATATTTGTACCTTAAACTGTATCTTTAAAGGAATATTTCACTCAGAAATGAAAATTGTCATCATTTACTCACCATGGATCTGGATGTTCACATGTATTGTTCATATTGTTTGTGTTGTAGTTGTTGGACCAGCTAAAGCCAGGTGGGCGTCTGATTCTGCCGGTCGGGCCAGCAGGAGGGAACCAGATGCTGGAGCAGTATGACAAATTGGAGGATGGCAGTACCAAAATGAAGCCACTGATGGGCGTGATTTACGTGCCTTTAACAGACAAAGACAAGCAGTGGTCAAGGTGGAAGTGACTTCCTGTCCTCTGTCCCCTCTCTCTCTCCTAGGGCACAGGTGAAACGGTGTGGTCCGGAGCAGACAGAGGCTGCATTTGCCGCTTGTCATCTTTTTTGCTGCTCCATACCATGATGAAGAGCTGCACAGTTTTTTTTTTTTACTTTAACCCACCAGCTTGATTTGGGGAAAAAAAAAAAAACATTTTATAATGTTTTAAATTTCCGGTTTGCCATTAACTGCTGGAATGGGCTTGAGTGATAAGTCATAAAAGCATGAAGACATCAAAACCTGTTTAGACTTGGCATTATGGCTTTGTTCACACTGGCAGCCCAAATCGGATTTTTAAGGCAGATCAGACTCAAATCCAGTTAGTTTTTTGTAGTCTGAACAGCAAAAAACTCCAAAGAAATCTTTTGTTTAGGCATATATGACATCACTTAAAACTCAACGAGGCAAGCTTAGAAAGTTCCTGAAAATACATTTGAATTAAATTGATTTCAATTTGTGTTGGTATAATTTGCGAGAGCAGTAGTTGCCCCCAGCACAATTGCACAGCTAATTTAGCCTTCAGATTTCCACCCTGTTAGACAACTGCCATTGTGACATGTATTTAATGTCATATACAGGGAGCGCTGAGCATTAATGTGTAGATGTGAATGTTTAAAATAATGTGCAATTTGTTGCATTAAATGCGTTCAAACTGACAGTTTCAGAAGAAAGTCTCTTGGCATTGTGTTGACGCCTACATCATTACTATAGCAACTAATGTAGATACACCAGATAGCGAGTCCAGTGTCTGAATCCTGTTTCATCAGTGGAAAAGTGCAAACCATCAGTCCTTAAGATTGGCTTTGATAAACAAATCGCATGCAGTTTGAACATAGCCTGTATTGCACCTTAATACCTTTTAAGATTGTTGAAACTAATTGTTGCATGTGTTGTTGTGTTTATACTGTTACTGTATGCATGTCAGTTGTGTTGTTTTGTATGATAATGTCTTGTTGTGTATCTTTGATGTTCACAGTAACTTTTTTTCTCTCTTTTTTTTTTATAGGGATGAACTTTGAAAGGATGATCTGGCAATACTCATTGCACCATATGCGCGCATACACGCACGCACGCACACGCACACACACACACACACACACACACACACACACACACCCAAATGGACTTCACTGAGGAGAGCTTGTATAAATGCTCTATTTCCATACCTGTGACAGTCTGATGGTTGTGAAAGACAGATGTATTGAGATGTATCTTTAATTTAAAAAGGAAAAAAGTGGAATAGGGCTTTGTGCTGAGATTTTCATGCCTGCAGTTTGAGAATTGTGTGAATGCAGTTTTTTTGGGGGGGGGGGGTTGATGCGCAGGTGCATTTTTCTTGTGATGACTTCAGTATTACAGTCAATTGAATTGTTCATGCATCTCAGCGTAATGTAAACAGAACACGGGGGTCGGCCTTTATGCTGAATCCACCCTGTGATTAAATCATAATTCACTGCTACGTAATGTGTAGGGATGTCTTTGCACAACAAATCCGTGTTAATAGTAATGGCTTGTGTTTTCAGCTGAAGCATGTGATGCCCAGGCAGAATAAACTACTTTACATTTGATTATTCCATCATAGGATTCTAAAGTACCACAGTAAGCCACAAGAGGCCATGTGTTATAAAGCAATAAGCCCCAAGAAGCCGTGGTTTACAGTGAATTTATAACAGCTAAGGGGCGTTGTTAGAAACCCCCTTAGCTGTTATAAATTCACTCTAAACCACGGCTTCACGGGGCTTATTGCTTTTATAAAATGGCTATTCCATATACGTAGTTAGGTTTCACTAAATAAAACCGAGCAAATAAAGTGTAATGATATTAATAAAAACAGTATTCTTCCACCAAACAATGTAGTTCCTCAGAAACAGTTGTGGTTGCAACAAAGTGGTTGCCGAGCAACACACAGAAGTAAACAAAGGTGTATGTTTGTGGAGTAATTTACAACAGCTTTGAACGCGGCTCAGCCAATCAGAATCAAGGACCGGAACTCTCCGTTTTATAACAATGATTTTACCACGGTTGTGGGGTGTTCTTTGGTTGATGCAGAGCAAACCTCTTTAACTGTCGTAAAATCAGTACAACACAGAGTTTCAAATGGCTGAGTGTGGGATAATGTACAGTCAGCTGGTCATTATAGCAAAATGTACTCCCAACACTAAGCAGAACTGTTATTCCTGGATGCTTGCCAACCAAATAAATGGACATGAATTATTGAAAAGTTGAAAGTATTTTAATACGTGAGAAGAAAGAGTGCAGAATGATATAAGATTTTTTTTTATATGGGACAGAGGTGAATTTTTTTTCTTTTTAGTGTCGTTACAAAAATATGTACAAACCACAGAATGCTGCCATTAATCAATCAAAATCAGGTATTCCAGAGAACAGTCTCTAATCATTGCTTTTAGAGCGGCAGCGATGGCAATATGATAAAAGACTCCAATGTTCAATAAACACCTACTTTTATTAATATGAATAATTATAACAATGTAATAATTTTAAAAAATTCTCCTGGCAAGTAATACAGTCCATTAGCTATAACTTTAGGCTGTTTACAGTTGCCAAGCAATGCAGCAACATTAAAATAGACTGATGGCCACAGGTGTGTGTTTATAGGTGTTTTACAATGGGTATTTTACAAGGCGTATCTAACTATAGTTTACACGTTGTATAAATTGAAATTTTAGAAATCAACTCCAGAATACTAAAATAGATTTGTCATGATTTACTCATGTTGTTCCAACCCCATATTATTTTCTTTGTTCTGTGAAACACAACAGATGCTTTTCCACATGATGAAATTTGATGTTTTATATTGTCAACGTGTTTCAACTAAGTTTGTGTTAAATTCAAATCGTCGCCTTTAGATTTGACGTTGTGGACCCCAAACAACACTGGTTCTCGTGTTCTTGGCGAGTATGACAAACGTGAGATTTGAGAACTGCTGTGGAAGGGAAGATTAAATCTTCAGACTTGGATTAGACAGAGCGCATGAGTTGTATGGATGGACTACTTTTATAGTACTTTTGTGTCCTTAGCGCTTGACAGCAAAAATCATCATCCACTTTATATGGAAAACAGAATCTTGAACATTTTGCTTATTTCACAGAAGAAAGAAAATCATACAGGTTTGGAATGATATGAGCAGAGTTGGGTCACACGTTTAGAGCACAAGTTTAGCAGTATTACTGCTCACTATGAAATGTGTTTCACATCACTGCACTGCTCAAAATAAGCTTGTCTATATTATCTAATGTGCAGCAAGTAAAGTCCCACTCAGATCCACACTTGCATACACAGCGTTGAGCTAAACCTTCAATGGCCATTTTGATTGTAAGCGGTTTTCAATGCCAATTCTCTGCATGTTTGTGTGTTTCCTGCACGCACAAACGTGGCTTTTGACAAATAAACTCACTGCTAAGCAATGATCTGTTCAATCGCTTGTCTCTTCTTTCACACAATCACACAGTCTGACCTGACGCACAGTCTGAACTGTAGAGAGATTTTTATAATTACATAAAATCAACCACAAAATGCTTCTCTGTCAGTCTCCTAGGTTTGTTTTCACTTCTCAGTATACCTTAAACAGAATCTGTCCGATCGCTACCACTAAGAAGAGCAGTCTGACCAAACAGATAACATGTAGAGTGCCACAAAGCTGTCTTAGCCTCTTTATTCACCTTGTTCATGCTGCTTTTTGGTGGTTCTCAACTATTGGATCACATTACAAAAATGGGTGGCAGGTTTGTTCTGATAGAGTCAGAGAACAATAATGCTCAGTGCAAATAAAATACAACTAACCATATCATTGGGCATAGAATAACAAATTACATAGGTCTATCAACTATTATAAAGAGGAGAAAACAACTATATTTTTGTTGGCTTCAAAAGGTTGTGTACAATAAGACAATATTGTAGTGTGAATTCTCTAGGTAGAAGCTAGTCGGATCACATGCCAATCAATGTTCATCATCAAAAACCATGAACAATAAACATTGTACACAAAGAGAAACATTACTATTAAGATGTCAAGAACATTTTTGTTACTTTGTGTGATAATTCTGGTAATGTGCCGGATCGCCCTTTCATTTCTACTGTACTGTAAGATCCAGAAACAAAATTCTAATGAAAATCTACTTTTTAAAAATGTCCTAAACGATTCATTGGCTCTTCACTGAATTTAGCTAGCTCATCACTAGACCATGCTGACCAAAATGTATTAAAAGCTGTCTTCAATAGTGACTTTTGATAGACCATTCTCATGTAATGATTCATTAAATTTGATGCCAAGCACACCAAAAGTGGAAAAGTGGACGTGAGGCTTTATCTCTGCAACGCTTTAACCAACTGAAACAAAAATCACACTCAGTGTACCTGGACAGCTGTGGCACGGTGCCACCTACTGGTCAAGAAATATAAAAATGGCTTAGAGACATTGCAGCCTTCTTCAGTTCAAAAACACCAGAGGAGATGCAGTTATCAAGGTGGAAGTGGCTGTGCTCTGACCGCTCTCTGATCCCAGTAGCCCCTCACTGCAGAACACAAGATCCAGGGGGCGTGTTTGGATCCACATCTAGGGGTGGAGATGGGTAGGTTTAGGGCTCAGGGGGTGGAGACGGGTAGGTTTAGGGCTCGGGGTGGAGACGGGTAGGTTTAGGTATATGTAAGGTGGGAGGAGTTGGATCTGGATCCAACCACGCCCCCTGGATCTTGTGTTCTCCTCTGATCTAGGGTGTGACCTGAGCAGAGTGTTTGCCATTGTCATGCTGTTTGTTGCTTCATACCATGATAAGCTGATTTTGTTACATCATAAAACGTTTTAAAGAGTTTGAAATTTTGCCTTTTCATGCACCTTTGTTTGTGCACAATTAAGTATGCATGCGACATTCATAAAACACTCTGGAAACTCATATAGTTAGTCCACATTTAATGGATTTTTCCCCCCAAGATTATTAAATTGGATAGTTTTACAATCATTATATTATATGGTTTCAAAACATTTTTGCACAAGTACACATTATACATACGAGTATTTAATATCACAGTAAGCCATTAAACCACATTGAAAACCCTAACTAGATATTTTCAGATTTGTTTTTATGCCATACGTTTTGTTTTTTTTAAATCAAGGAATTTTTAATTGTAAAATCGCAATCTAGAACTTTTAAGACAGCTCCAATAATTACAGTAACTAAAGCTGTATTCCCTGGACTGAAATTATTAATGATCATATTAAAATTAAAGTTTTACTTTCAAGCATATGGTCATATAAGGATACAGAAACATAATGGTTTAAATGTTTATCCTATTAAGGCTGAGCACATTTTTCAGAAATTGTCCCAAATTAAAAAAGAAAAATGCTCTCATTTAAGGTCAAATTCTCAGGTCAAAAAATATCAGGCAAGCTTGTAGTGTAATCATGCTTCTTTAAAAAAATAAAGCTGAATTCAAAATCGCCCACTTGAACAACAAGTATATACACACTGATGTATGCATTAAGCCAGTATGCCAGTATTTGGACAGATTATCAAATCATACAACTGCATCTTTATACCACAGGAACCTCTGTTGCAGTCAAACACATCTGCATATTTGCTACCAAAGTCACAAAATAAATTTCTCAGAAATAGTGTGCCATTCACATGTTTGAAATTATATTTTCCAGATACCATGATTTGAGATTTAAATTTAAACCTAAGGTTTAGATTTAAACCTAATTTGGCATACTATATTGGAGAGATAGACGTGTCATTTTGCACTCAAGGGGATATTAATCAAGGTCAATGCAATTTATTGCCCCTTTATGCCACAACTAGACTAAGTTGTAACTTACATACAGCTGGTGCAACCGGCCCCAGGAGCAGGGTTGGCTAGCCATGCATTCGATTTTTTGACAACTTATGTGTCCTCTACACACACAGTAACACAAATGGTGCAGCAGATTGGAGGGTTGATTGGCAGGTGGCTGTTGTGCTACAGATACATGCCATTGATGAGGTAATCAGACTCTTCTGTGGTGAGAGGCAAAGCTTTCTTCAGTCTGCGACGTACAAGCCAGAGCCTACAGCCCACCATCAGTAAGAGCAGAACGCTGATGATCAGACCCAAAGCCAGGGGTAAGATCGCACCTACACACATTCACAGAGTGACACTTGAAGTACTTGAGAAAACACACACAGACACAAAAGTACAATGACATTTGTTTAGTGCTGTATGCTCGGGTACTCACTCGGGCAATAAAACAGACCTGATTCAGGGGGTGGGTGTCCTTCCAGTACACGATGTATTTTAGACGATGGCAGTGAACTCTGAGACTCCGTGAGAGGATTTTGCAGTTTTTCCTTATGGACAGAAGCAATGGGAGCTGCACAAATAAAAGCAGTTTTTTTTTTATATTACATGCTGCAGCCATTTAATTTGATCAGTTAACACAAGGACATTAAATGTCATAGTCCATGGCGATGTTTCACTTTAGACATCGCCCGATGCCAATTTGGAAGACATCGCCCAACCCTATGCCATTCACATGTCTGAAACATTATTTTCCAGATACCATGATTTGAGATTCACTAAACCTAATTTGGCATACTATATAGGAGAGGTAGTTGTGTTATTTTGCACTCAAGGGGATATTAATGGCAAGAACACTTACCAGTGTTCAGTAATAGTCAACCCTGCTCTTGGAGATCTACAGTACCTTCCTACAGAGGTACGTTTTCAAGCAATTCTGAGCACCTTGGTTAGACTCTTTAATGTCCTTGTATTCTGCTTTAAAGAGCTCAAGCATTTAAAGTGACAATATACGTGCAGAGTGCACTTACAATAAACAGAACATTATTGTGCGTTAGTGTGGACACTAATATAATTCTATTTATAGTTATCGTTTTTGGTTTGAACAGAGCTTAACTCACTTAAGTCACACAACAGACAATGGGGCATGAAACACAAATGCATTATAATATATATCTATATACTGTATACACACATAAATTTTTTTATTTTATTTTTTTCAAATGATAATAACAGCATAGAGCGGGGGTGTCCAAATCTGTTCCTGGAGGACCACTGTCCTGCAGAGTTTAGCTCCAACCCTGATTAAACACACCTGAACCAGCTAATCAAGGCCTTCAGACTCACTGGCTGCGTCCAAAACCTGAAAAATGCTGCCTTCAGAGGACGCATTCCAAGGTAGGAAGGCATCAAGGCACATCCGAATCCAATGTCAACTTCACTTCCTGTCTCTTGAGATCCCTTCATCTGGCTGATTTTTGAAGGCAGCATAGACGTATCCTTCGCTGCCTTTGATATTCCACAATCCTGTGCATTCCATTCTGTGACAGATAAGTTAAAAAATAAAGATGGCGTCTGAAAGTTGTGGTCAGTGGTCAGTTTGTGTGTAAATGTACATTTTTGACCAACGTTTTCCACTTTTGATCTCATTTCTAGCGAGTAATTGTTGTACTGTTGTACTGTTGCAGTTATTAAATATTCACTTGGTTATCAAAAAAATCTCTCTGTATTTTGCTGTAGATCATTAAACTGTTACGTTGCCTCAGAAGTCTGTCCAAAATCAGTTTTGTGAGATTCCATTTCGTTCACAAAGGCTGCCTGCAAAGTCAGTGCCTGATAGGGCAGCGAGGCAACAAGTCAGCTGCCTAATTTTTCGAACGCAGCCACTAGAAACTTCCAGGCAAGTGTGTTGGAGCTGGTTGGAGCTAAACTCTGCAGGACATTGGCCCTCCAAGAGCAGGACTGGACACCCCTGGTATAGAGAAAACTGAATATTCTATCCTTTACTCAAAACTAATATTGTTGTACATACACGTGTATGTTTTCACACTGGTTAACGGAGTTGCAGTGGCCTGATGTTTTGTTACTGCTGAAAGATGACAACAGAATAACTGTTAGCTTCACAGAATTCTCAACTGAATAAATTCAATTTCATTGAATATAATACAAAAATCAGCTAAATCAATCAAGTCTCACTTGGTTTCTGAATGCATTCATTTACACAATCAGACTTCTGGAGGAAGTTGTTGTGGTTTCCTTTGCAGCCGCCATACTGGAAGTGCTGGCAATCTCCTGTTTTAGAATCATAATACCAGCGTGGGAAGACGCCTTTACACGGGCCAACCACTGGGGGCGCTGCACAGGGATCTGAGAGAGAGAGAGAGAGAGAGAGAGAGATTTGCTCTCAAGAGTATCAAATGTCTAGACATAGAGAGGCTTTGTTATAAAAATTGTTGGAAATGAATGGAAGCAGCAGAGAAATGCTGTGCTGATGTGAACTCATGATTAAAGCAACATCTGCAATGTTTTTGAGCAGTCAGTATGCTGTCTTCAATAGTGACTTTCTTTAAAAAATTTTAAGGAACAACGTGCCAGTGAGTAAATAATGACAAAATTATTATTTGAATGATGTGTCTTATTTCTTACCTTGGGAAATGAAGCCATAATGTTGATGTTGTTCAGGTTTAGGGAAATCATTGAGCTGTATTTCTGTGGGTGCCTGGGCTTCTGCTTCAGTTTGTACATCTGGTCCATGTTTAGAGGGGGGGTTGGACTTATGACCACTATCAACTATAACACAGACCCAAAACTTTTTATTTATCTTTAAATAATAAAGATACTGAAAAGGCTTTTGAGAAGATGGTAGAAGAGTGGCTTGGTGGTCTAGGCTTACAATTTTGGCAGAAATCTTCATCTGATCGGTCAGGGCAGTGTTGCTTTCCATCGCAGGCATAACCAATGTCTATACAGCAGCCATCATCACACATGAACTGATATCGAGAACAGTGACCTGTACACACTTCAGAGAAACAACACACACATTTGTTTCACATCCATACAGATTCAGGTTGAAGTTTATGGTTTATTTAATCCCCAAAGGACAATTAAAATGGTCAGGAAATAGTCTGCACGTTACAGAAAATACAACTAACAATACATTAAAAAACTCAAGACAATAAAAACACATGACATGACACAAAGTACAGCAGAGGGAAGAGAACAGTGTTAAAGATAATGAATAAACAAATACGATTACATTTGAATTAAAATTACATACGACAATAATTTATGTACATATACATGCAAAAAGTGAGTCAGAATGGATGACTAATTGACAGGCCAACTAATGCATTTCCTTACATTTTTACATAACTGATTTCAGCTGCCTCAGGCAGAGATCATTATTACAGCTACATCTTCCAGATTTAAGAAAGATTTCTTTCCAACAGCTATAAGACTGCACAATAAACATATTAATCTTCAGACACAGATCCCAGCCTGTGTTCCCCTGTCTTGGTCTCGTGTTGGACTCTAACTTTGAAGTGTATTTTTGTTCCGACTGCTTCCTGTGTCCTGTTACTGTTTCTCTGTCTCCCTGTTTGTCACCATAGCAATCCTTGTTAATCGCCATAGCTACTAATCACCATCACCTGTACCTCATCAACCCTTGTTTACTTGTGTATATATACCCCTGTGTTTCAGTTGTGTTTCAGTTGTCGGTCATTGCTCCTGGCTGTGTGTTCTTGTTCCTGATTGCTCTGTGTGGATTTACTCCCGTTTCAGGTCTGAATTTGTCAATTAAACTGTGCTTGCATGTGGATTTTCACTTCCAGTGTTGCCAATTTAGCTACTTTGTAGCTAGATTTAGCGACTTTGCCGCCCCTTTTGAGACTTTTTTTTTTTTCAAAAGTTTAGGGACAAATATAGCAACTTCTTGGACAAACCTTATCTAAGTTCTCATCTTGCCCACTGATCTACATCTTTATATAGATCAGTGAATTTGCCATTATGATGTCATCTAGTGACATTTAGCTTCTAGTTGTAGCTACTTTTAATTGAAAGCCGTTGGCAACACTGTTCACTTTTTCAACACTGCTCACGTTATACTTATGGCCCATATTTCTATTCACATCATTACAGGGTTGCCAACTCTCACGCATTTGGCATGAGACATGCTTTCAGGCTTTTCATGCTTTCTGTCTTATGCTCTCTACACTGCCCAAGTAAATCTCATGGCAAATAAAAACGGTCAAGTGCTCTGCAGACCGAATCTTGCGGTATTTTGATGTCATACGCCATTCGGTCTGTGCAGCACAGCATTAGAAGACCTGCTGCAACCTCTTGATTGGACCAGTCTGTACCAATCACATTTTCCCCACAACAAGCAAGGTCACTCTATGTAAGCTGCTGACTCCCACCTGCGTGACGATCACCGATGTTCAGGTGGCTTTGTGAAACGTAAGAATCTAATTTCTTCCCGCATAGGGCTGGGTGATAAAACAATATCATATTGAGTCATGATAAATTTATGTTGGTAACGATGATAAGCTCTGGACATTTTTATTCAATATGGATTAATCTAACAGCAGAAATAAATATGACAACATCCAATCAGTGCTTATCGCTAATAGGCTAACTCTGCATGTTCTGTGTGTCTCTGTGTGAATAAATGGTGTGGTTTCATCTGATACGCAAGTGTAACCCCCTCGGGTCCTACTCTCACCCACTCCGGGAGGCGGGCACACTAACAAGGAGGCTAAAGACCTCAGCCTCTAGTGTCAGTCACTAGTGCACCTCATGAGATCAGGGGAGTGAGGTTTACCTGTCCTGCATGGCACCTACCAGCTCGCCTCCATTACACTCACCCCTCTAAACCTCACTCCCACTCGGGTCACGGCACCAATGTAACCCCCCGGGGTCCTACTCGCACCCACTCCAAGCGGGAATCAAACCTGGGTTGCCGGCATGGGAGGTGGGCGCACTAACAAGGACGCTAAAGACCTCCATTACACAAGCTCAAAACAAAATTTAGGGGAAAATAATATAGATTTCATGGGGCCCTAAATTAAAAAGTAGCTCTGTGTTTTTTAATTGTGAACAAACAAATTATCTTTATATTCATTCTCAAGGCCTAACAAACATGTGGAAAGCATTTCCTTCCCCATTAATGGTAAAAGAATATTGTGAAAAATATCGATATTATATGATATGGAAAAGAAATATTGTGATAATATTGTCTATCAGTAGGGATGTAACGATTAACCGCGAGCCGGTTGAAAATCGATTCAAATATGTGACGATTCAAATCGGTTGAGATGCTAATCAAATCGCGATTCAATTAGGGGTAGGAGTTTGAATGTATGTCTGAGGGGAACTTACTGTCTTTAGAAAAGTTTAGATATTTAAATTTGGTTATTTAGCAGATGCTTTTATCCAAAGTGACTTACAAATGAGGACAATAGAAGCAATCAAAACCAACAAAACCAACAAAAGAGCAATAATATACAAGTGCTATGTTAGTATATTATTATAGTGTTATATTTCAATTTCACAAAGAAACATGTAGCATTTTGTCCAAGCAATAATAAAAGGACACATTTAATTTATAATTTGTCTTAAATCTCAATTTGTAAAAATAAATAAATCGTGAATCGAATCGAATCATGAGTTGAGTGAATCGTTACATCCCTATCTACCAGTAAAGAGAAAATGAAGAAACAGAAGTAAAATTAACAAAATTAACACATGCCAGTTGTGCTAAATGCAAGTAAATGTTCTGTCTGGCCGGACCACTATGGTGAGTGATAATTTAATTGTCAATTGTGCACTGTTAGTAACGTCACTTGGCGCAAAATTGGAGCAAATAATTAGACTAAAATCTGCATTTTTTTGAGTAATTAAATTGAATAAATTATTTTTATAAGAAGACTAGCTGGAATGGAACAACCCTAAAAAGGAGTAGAGTCTGCATTTACAGGAAAAATAAATTACAGTTAATGTTTTTAGAGGAGTGTGTGTTCCTACAGGTGACAAGTTAACATCTAGGTTGCTTTTGTTTTTTTTATTGTCTATAATTTAGTGATTTACAACTGCCTGTAGACAAACAAGCTATATACTCTATACTTTTTAGCACACATAAAATATTTTATATTTATTTTGGGGATTTATTTTCGTAATAAATTATCCAGTAAAAAATTTGACTTGATGGTAAATTACCTTAGAACTAAGATTTGGCATCTAATCTGCATAGACAGGAGGAAGTTTCTAAAAAGTGCATCTAGTACCACATTAATTGTATGGTAATTTATAGTATTAAGATGAAATTGAAAATTAATTGTTGGATCCAGCTAGGGGTATTTAATTGATTCAGTCATTGAAATCTCACTCCGGCTGAGAAACCAAAGTTGGCAACCCTGATTCATTCATTCATTCCTTTTATTTATAAAGCACTTTACAATTGCACCTGCAGACCAAAGTGCTGTAAAATCAACATACAACTACTTAAAATACATAAACAACAAACAATAGTCCATTAGCCCAACTCCTTGAAGGCTAATGACTAAAAGTAATTTTTAACCCCAGCTTTAAAGGCGTTTATGGATGTAATTTATTTCCTTAATCTCAGATGATAGACTATTCCAAAGGCGCGGACCTGCAACAGCAAAGGCTTGATCCCCTTTCAACTTTAAATGAGTTCGTGGGACAGTAAGAAACAACTTATTAGTTGATGTTAAAGACCTAGATGACTGACGGAAAGTAATAAGTTCAGACACATAAGCATAAGTTCAGACATGCACTTCCTTAAACACATGCAACAAAACCTATTTTATCCTGAAGTCTACCGGTAGCCATCTGAGGGAGGTCAAAATAGGAGAGATGTGTTGACTTTTCTTAGCACTCACAAGCAGCCTAGCTGCTGCATTCTGAACTAATTGTAAGCGTGAAATAATGGTCTGACAGGACCCCATATACAAAATATTACAATAGTCCAGACTGTATCGCGTACCTTGTCAGTGTCGTGCGCTTTGCTTGGCCATTTGTTGTGATAAACAGGAAAGTGTGTTCAGTAAAGGAGACAAAATAAAGGCATTAATAACCTTTTCTATCATTATTATCATAGCCTATTAAGCCCATTTTCTCATTATCTGTATGTGTATCTGTATTAATGTGCATGCTTGCACATTTGATTATTAAGACAATTTCACACTGAGAGTGCAGAAAATTTCAGTAAGTGTTCTTGTATTGCGTTTAGGCTTGTGGTTCATTTTTGGGCCATCCTCTCAAGTTGAAAAGAAATGTTCTGCTTTCCCTTTCACCATCAAATAATCACACAAAATCTACTGTCATTGTTATAACACATTATCTGTCATTAAATAAGTTTGTTTTCAACAATATATTTTAACACAGTTAGTTATTAAGCTAGTTGAGTTTGAAAATATGTAGTTTTGCACATTCATAGCACGCAAGCTCACACACACACACACACACATGCAAAATTAAAAAAAACTAATCATCCATGTTCACAAGTAACTTTTAAAAATAGTCATGGAAGATATAGACAAATTATTTCTGACCTTCTGCGTTTGGTGCAGGGGCGAGCACACTGACAGACACATTGTCAGAGCTCTTCTGTCCCGCCGTGTCGGTAACGGTTAGCTCAAAGGTATAAATTCCTTCTCTAAGACCACTGAGTTTCAGCAGGCCTGGGTGAGTCACCTGCAGAAATCAGACAACATAATCAAGACCAGTGAACTTCACATATTACTTAGTACCTGAGTCTCTATAATTGCTGTAAATAATTACAGCTGGTCCACACAAAGCTACTGGAATATACAAAGAATTTTCTCAGATGCAAAATAATTATAGCTCAATTACTGTCGACAATTTCTGAAATCATTTTCCTGCCATCATTTTATGTGGACAGTAACATGAGTTTCTCCTCTACCTTGCCTAAATTTGACTACAGTACACTCTTAAAAATAAAGGTGCTTCAAGCGATGCCATAGAAGAACCATTTTTGGTTCCACAAACTACTGTTCTACTACAACTATTCAGTCAAAGGTTCTTTAAAGAACCATCTCTTTCTTACCTTTTTATAATCTGAAGAACCTTTTTTCGCCCCAAAGAACCTTTTGTGAAACAGAAAGGTTCTTCAGATGTTAAAGGTTCTTTATGGAACCATTTAGACAAAAAGGTTCTTCTATGGCATCGTGAAGCACCTTTATTTTTAAGAGTGTATCTCACAAAGACGGATCACAGATATTTTTCATTAGAATGCTACATACAGTATGAATATTTTGGTCATGATGTTACTCAGGCCTATATTTTGCAGTCTCTCCAGAAGTGCATTATGATGTAACTGACACAAACATAGAGTGAATAAATGTAACAGCCTAATTGGATAGCTTGCAATGGCTGTCAGGTCAGCACAAATGCTCGCAAAAAAACAGCTGTGTTTATTTTAATGAAAGTGTTCAAGTTTTGCCACATGATGCTGTGATTGCTTAAGAGGCAATCAAAAAGAAAGCAATTTGCAGCAATAAAGTGACTGAAAGTCAGGTTTGCCGGTTTTCAGGCGACACAAACAAGTTGAGCTGAGATCAAAATGAGCAGAGATGCAATATGTCGTCACTACAATTGAGAGTGCATTCACTGAAAATGTTTTAAACACTAAATATTACAAAAACCAACAGTACAGCAATCCTCATTGAATTCAAAGAGTTTGTTCAAACACTCCAGGTCTTCCACTGGTTGAGCCAATGTTGCTTTGTCCAGCTGTTCAGGACGTGCAAACAAAGCAATGTTTTGAAAGCATCATAAAGTCTTTGAGAGATTACTGAATATTAAAGGTTTACCTTCATTTTAACGGAGGGGTCTCCTTTCACAAGAGCCCATTCATAATGTATTATGTCATGATCATCAGTGCTGTCTCTGCCGTCTAGCACCGCCCAGTCTGTTGGCAGCTGAACCACCAAGTCCTGACCCGCATCACTACGGGGTGGCTCATCCAAACCTGTGAAACCCAAACACACAAAAAGTCAAGTTCAACATTTTTTTTGTGGACAACACAAACTTTAAATCTAAAGTTTTATTTACAATTGGCTGAACTCTTGCACACAGGAGGAGAGGGTGCAGAGCAGGAAGCGGAGTTTCTTCTCATAGAGATTCTCTTGCTCCAGAATAAGTTAAAAGGGATAGTTCACCCCAAAATTTAAGTTCTGTCATCCTTTACTCACCCTCAAGTTGTTCCTGTATGAGTTTCATTCTTCTGTTGAACACAAAAGAAGATATTTCGAAGAATGTTGGTAACCAAACTGTTGCTGGTAGCCATTTATTTCCATAGTATGAAAAAAATACTATGGAAGTCAATGGCTACTAGCAATTTGGTTTCCAACATTCTTCGAAATATCTTCTTTTCTGTTTAGCAGAAGAAAGAAATGAATACAGGTTTGGAACATCATTAGGGTGAGTAAATGATGACAAATGACAAATATTTATTTTCTGGGTGAACTATCCCTTTATTCCTATTTATGCCCATTTGATGGCAAAGTTGAATTTTCAGCATCAATGCTCCAGTCTTCAGTGTTACATAATCCTTCAAAAATGATTTAGAGCTCAAGAAACATTACCTATTATTGTCAATGTTAAAACAATTGTTTCATTTTTGTGGGAACTGTGAGATCTTTTTTTTTCAGGATTATTTAGTGAATAGAAAGTTCAAATGGACAACACTTATTTGAAATAGAATTTAACCATGTAATTTCTACTGTCCCTTTTGATCAATTTATTGCATTCTTGCTCAGTAAAAGTATTAATTTTGTTCAAATAAAAGTACATTTGAGAGAGATATATATATATATATATATATAATCTGATTCTAATATGCTGATTTGCTGCTTAAGAAAGTAACATGAAGACCTAAAGTTTCGTTGTCATTTTTGGCCCGACCCATTAAGTACGCGCGGCCCGTGACTAACTTTACTACAATCGAAGAAAGAAACCCACCCCGCATCACTGACTCGTCCTCATCGATCCCATATGAAGGGCTCCCGGCTGAAGTGCTCGGACTGTCAGTGGCAGTAGAACCCCGTCCAGGCTCATGGGGTCTAGAGCTGTTGTTCACCCGACTGTAGGTGCTGAATCCCGGCTGAAAGGAAAACGAGCACACACTCCTGTCCCTGTACGTGCAGTTGAACAAATAACAGCGCAAACTGTCATCGGGCTGCTTCAGGTCCTCCTGGATGATGGCGGCTGTGCAGTGCGGGTGAGAGCAGCAGGCGTGCGCGCAGTCCCTCCAGCTATACACCCTCTGCGGGGCGGACAAGAACGCGGCGCCCTGCTCGATGGACGCGCTGGCGCGGATGATGCGCTCCTCCGCCGCCTTGAAGCCACTGATACAGCGGTCTCCATCCTCTTCATCCTCCCTCGAGTCCGACTCATCCTGCTGTAGCTGCTTACGGAACTCCTCCAGCAGTTCTTCCACACCAGATATTTTGGATTTAAGATCAGATGTTGAGGAGGATCGAGTCATGACCGCCGTCGACATCCAGAGTAGAACAGAACAGATGAGCGCTCGCTGGATATGATGCGCCGAAGGAAACATGATGGCGCTGTAAACGCTCATTTCCCACGATGGAAACAATGGCACGCTTTTTCTCACATCACATTCGAGATTAAATGTATTAGTTTACTATACAAAAAATCAGCGTTTTGCGCATTTTAGAAGAACAGCACAAAGCACAAAGCACCTGCACCTGTCGTTTTCACGGCCAACTGAACTGAAATCAGTGCATCGCGGCTAATGCAGCATCGTGCTGCGAAGCTGCCTCGTTCCTGCAGGCGGCACTTTGTGGCTCAGCCCAAACACCATTGACTTGCAATTCCTATATCTTTTTTTGAGTTAATGAAACCTATTTGCAATTAGCCTATATCAAGTTACTAGAAAATAGCCTACATTTTTAACAAACATTTCAAGTTGTATAAATGAGCATTATTGCATTACGAACAAGCATGAATTTAACAATGAACAATTGGTATCTATATTAACTAGTGTAAAGTGAAATATAGATTATATATATATAAGCAGATTATTGGGGTCCAAGACGATCTGGTGACACTCTTGTCAAATATGAGTCTAAAAATGTCCCTTTATAGAAGTACTATTCTATGTGTTATGTTAAAAGAGACTGGACAGTTAATAAAACATACGAGAAATTAAATATGTTTTAATATTATACATTTAATGATCTATAATTCTTTTGGAGATCACATATTTCTTTACACACCGATTGTATTGAAGTCAATCAATTGAACAATGTACATCAGTTTGATTAGACTTGTAGCTAAAGTCTGTAGACTGTGGTTGGAGAGCATATTTTGTGATGGAGCAACAGATTTTGTGTACAGGGCTGTGGCCCTCCAGGAGATGAGTTTGAGTTTAATGAAATTTGGCATGTTTCCCCAGAATGTCCGTGTGTACCAAGATCTGCTTTCACAAGATATAGGCCAATTAGTCATTATGGGCCACACCCTCAGATGTATCGGCCTGTATCCCCAATAAGTTTTACTGAAGTAACTGAAAGTAGTGTCACTTGTAATAAGCCTAAATTCTGTTTGGAGTGGACTACCATTGCAAATTCAGTTGAACTGCACCTAAAATGCTTGAAATGTGAACTTGAAATGTTGAAATTTGTATTACAATGTATTTGCGTATATACATCGGTTCTACTTATTTGCAGTTGCATTGCAACTAAAACACACTTTAGTGCAAGTATGCAATTCAGAAATACAATCACTTCAAATAATGCATGCATTTTTATTATAATCTTAAAGGGGTCATATGATGCGATTTCAATTTTTCCTTTCTCTTTGGAGTGTTACAAGCTCTTGGTGCATAAAGAAGATCTGTAAAGTTGCAAAGACTAAAGTCTCAAATCCAAAGAGATATTCTTTATAAAAGTTTAGAGTCAGCCACGCCTACCTAAAACGGCTCGTTCTAACACGCCCCCACATATCTACGTCACGATGTGGGAAGATTTGCATAACGCCGCCCAAATGTTCACGCAAAGAAAGAAGGCATAACTTTTATTCTCGCTGTAGTATTGTTGTTGCCGCCGCCATGTCGTGAAGGCGCTGTGTGTTTCGTTGTGAAAGCAAAACTACTTTGTTTGGTCTTCCAAAAGAGGACGATATCTGCTTCGTCATGCCTGGAGCTGATCCGTGCTGGTCGCTGAGGAAATACTTCAACTTCTTCTACAAGGACGATGTGCATTTGTGGATCGAGTGGCACACGTGCATTCATTGACATCTTTTCTGAGTCGATTCTATTTGATTCATTTGGATTTTGAGACTTTATTTTCGCATTTTTCAGCATTTCACAACCCACACACAAACAACTCCCAATTAATAAGACCCAGCGCTATTCATTAATGTGTGCACATCTACCCATCGATTAGAAAAATTCACAGATGTATCTTACTATCCACAACCAAATGCCTTTCAACTTGTGTCTGTGAAATTCAGAATTGCATGAATGTGCAGCATTTTGCTCAAATAGAGACGTTTGTGAATACAAATGTTATATTTTGTATTAAAGTATCATGATTTTTGCATGCAGTGATTAAAATGTGCATTTGTGGATCAGGCGGCACGCGTGCATTCATTGACATCTCTTCTGAGTCGTTTCTATTTGATTCATTTGAATTTTGAGACTTTCGTTCCGCCCTTTCAGCCTTGCTCAATCCACACACAAACAGCTCGCGATCCACACGCAGCTTAGCCACAGAAAATCAGCGACCACTAGATGGCACTAGAGACATGTGCACATTCCATTGTGTGTGGCTTTATGAATGGTTTGCTTCGTTTTTTTTTTTCTTTCTTTCTTTCCTTTTTTTTCTGCCCATAGAAATATAATAACTCTAGATGTTTTATTGAACTTATTCTAACTTAACTTGTCTTAAGACAATATATGAAGTTTGACAAACAAGCACTTTGTGACGGTACCTTGGATTTTTTTCCTGTAATTTAACGGCACGTTGTCAGTTATTCCTTATTATTATTTTATTTTATTTTATTTTATTTTAGAGCCCCTGCTAAAGATTTTTCTAGTCGACTAGTAGGCGCTCATTTAAGCCATTAGTAATCGCACGTTCATATTAATTTAATTACTTAAACATATACTGTACTAAACCAATGAGCTTTTATTAGGCTATATAGCATATAAGCAAGGAAATAGCAAAGAGATATCTTAATTATTTATTAATAGCCTACACTAGTATTTTCTGAGTCAGTATCAGCTGCAAAGAAGCATGCCGGCTGTCTATGTGTTGTCCATGCCTAAATCTGCCACTGTTGTCCGATGTTTAACTGAAATACAATGAATTATTATAATTTGTGTAAATATTCGGGGTTTCAGCTTATCCACAGATCTTACGACAATATAAAGCAGCTCAAATTTATGAAACGCTGACGTAAAATAGCTCTGCTCTGGGGTCCCTGAAAGTATTTATCATACATTTGTTTGGCAAAATGTATTCTGTGTTTTCAAAATTCAAATGAATCAAATAGAATCGACTCAGAAGAGATGTCAATGAATGCACGCGTGCCGCCTGATCCACAAATGCACATTTTAATCGCTACACTGTAAAATCCAATAGTTTACCTTACTTAGATATAATTAGTTATCTTTACTTAGTTGTTATACTTACTAGGTTTTATTAAGTTACAGTTAATTTCAAGGCAAATAAAACAACTTACTTACTGCTTTGAGTGACGCTTACTTAAAATATTCAAGTAGCCACAAAGGAACCAATGACATTAATACACCAGTGAGAAGCAGCAGTGCGCTAATATGTTGCTTATGTGCAACAAAACAACAGAAGAAGAAGAAGAAGAAGAAGAAGAAGAAAAGTTTTTGAGGTGGGGCAATTTTTAATAGACTTTTCACTCATTTTCTCCATGTCTGCAGTTATCTTTCACTAGTTGCATTCACTTTTTTCCCAAAGTCATCTTGAATGTTGAATTGTCAATACAACTGAAAAATTTGAGAGAACATCACATAAGCTGACTTCATAAATTGATGTTGATTTTCCTAAAAAAAGTTTTTGTTTAAACTCACCATTATAGTGATTAGTGCTCCCTTTGGTTGTGCAATTAGAACTTTGTTTATATTATTATAATTATTTTTCTACTGATGCAATAACGTGTCTTGAAATCATAGTTCTTTGATTTCAAAGAAAGAGAAGTTGAAAATAGATTGTTTTTAGCAAATGATCTAACTATTCGGGAAGTTCTTAGCTAGTGTTTTTTTTCATGTTGGTTTATGATCTTATACAATTTTGTTGTTTTTCATAAACATCTTGTGAAGCTTTTATAACTCTTTAGCGTTTGTGGCAATATCTTGCAATGCCATGCTCTCACAGTCCTCACACAGACTTCAACATTCAGCACACCAAACACAACAATGGTAACAATTAAATTGTATTAATTGTAACAATAACTATTTTATTTGCTCTTATTGTTGTTCTACTACTGACACAAGACAGCAAATAAAATGGACAAATAAAAAAAGCAACAGTAAAACAAAGCAATTGCATAATTTATTCATGCCGCAATGCACTCTGGGAGTTAGTAATTCTGAGTAGCTACACTAGGTCAAGAGTAAACCTAAAGTATCAAGTACTCCCTACAGTTCTTTTTTAGTTACTACAGTCATGGCCAAATGTTTTGGCAGTGACAAACAATGTGTTTTGGAAAGTTTGCTGCTTCAGTATTTGTAGATTATTTTTTCACATGTTTCTATGGTATACTGAAAAACAATGATAAGCATATAATAAGTTTTAAAGGCTTTTATTGGCAAAAAAATATAATGAGTCAATATTTACAGTGTTGACCACTTGACCCTTGTTCTTCATAACCTCTGCAGTTTGCTCTGGCATGCTGGATATTAGCTTCTGGGCCAAATCCTGACTGATGGCGATCCATTCTTGCCTTATTAGTTCTCGGAGTTGATCACAATGTGTGAGCTTCTGCTTGTCCACTCGCCTTTTGAGGACTGACCACAGGTTCTCTATGGGATTGAGATCCGGGGAATCGTTGGAAGAAGTGGCTCTTGCAGGACGTTTTGATACCATTCTTTATTCATGGCAGTGTTTTTGGGCAGAATTATGAAAGAGCCCACTCCCTTGGTTGAAAAGCAACCTGTTACGTCCCAGGACCTATATAAGTGGGAGTGTCTCTTTTGTGCATGTGCTCTGTTTGTTTTGCTTTTCTCGCTCTCAAACGCTGTTAAGGACTAACAGGTGGAGTTCAATTAGTTGATAAGCCTGCTGATGACTGCACTATCCTGATTGGCCCACTAGAGGAAATGTTTGGAGTTCAAAGGCAGAGCTGAGATGTCTGGATTGTGGAGGCTTGGAGCAAGAGTTCCTTCTGCTGACGGTGCGTGTGTTTGTGGTTAACTTGTTGTTGATAAGTGTGTTCCTCTTGTGGGAGGACTCATTTAACCCAAACATGTGAGTTATTTAATTTTTCTGTTAAGACTGAAGTTTATTTTGTTTCTTTCTTTTTTATTTTGTGGGAAGCTGTAGGGAGGTGGTTGCCATTTATTTTGACAACACTTTTTCTCCTGTTTAAGGATAGCAAGGGACTTAGGCCCAATCCCAATTCTATTTTATACGCTACATTATATTTTCCAGCAATGAGAGGATATAATCGCAGTTTTTTGAAGTAAACTCACTCTAAAAAGAGAAATGCGCATACACGCATCTCTCTCTCTCTCTGTCTCTTTCAATTCAAATTCAATTTGTGCTTTATTGGCATGACAATTGTTACAATGTTCATGCCGCAATGCACTCTGGGAGTTAGTAATTCTGAGTAGCTACACTAGGTCAAGAGTAAACCTAAAGTATCAAGTACTCCCTACAGTTCTTTTTTAGTTACTACAGTCATGGCCAAATGTTTTGGCAGTGACAAATTTTGTGTTTTGGAAAGTTTGCTGCTTCAGTATTTGTAGATTATTTTTTCACATGTTTCTATGGTATACTGAAAAACAATGATAAGCATATAATAAGTTTTAAAGGCTTTTATTGGCAAAAAAATATAATGAGTCAATATTTACAGTGTTGACCACTTGACCCTTGTTCTTCATAACCTCTGCAGTTTGCTCTGGCATGCTGGATATTAGCTTCTGGGCCAAATCCTGACTGATGCTCTCAAACGCTGTTAAGGACTAACAGGTGGAGTTCAATTAGTTGATAAGCCTGCTGATGACTGCACTATCCTGATTGGCCCACTAGAGGAAATGTTTGGAGTTCAAAGGCAGAGCTGAGATGTCTGGATTGTGGAGGCTTGGAGCAAGAGTTCCTTCTGCTGACGTTGCGTGTGTTTGTGGTTAACTTGTTGTTGATAAGTGTGTTCCTCTTGTGGGAGGACTCATTTAACCCAAACATGTGAGTTATTTAATTTTTCTGTTAAGACTGAAGTTTATTTTGTTTCTTTCTTTTTTATTTTGTGGGAAGCTGTAGGGAGGTGGTTGCCATTTATTTTGACAACACTTTTTCTCCTGTTTAAGGATAGCAAGGGACTTAGGCCCAATCCCAATTCTATTTTATACGCTACATTATATTTTCCAGCAATGAGAGGATATAATCGCAGTTTTTTGAAGTAAACTCACTCTAAAAAGAGAAATGCGCATACACGCATCTCTCTCTCTCTCTGTCTCTCTCTGTCTCTTTCAATTCAAATTCAATTTGTGCTTTATTGGCATTAATTTGACTGTGGAGAGATTCAAAGATGTCCTCATTATAGTACGGGGATTCAGGAGGAGGAATATAGAGAGCGCATAAGAAAACCTCTTTAGTGGTTTGGGTAAGGTTCTTGTTGATTTTGAGCCAGATATGCGATTCTTCTTTTTTAATTGTTTGGATGTATTTGTCAATTTCTTGTTTGTGCCAGATAATGATGCCCCCTGAATCTCTTCCACGTGGTTCACCCAGATTCTCCCTGTTCAGTTGTTGTAGGGCAATATCTGTTTTTGGGCACCAGAGTTAATGTTTTGTGACCAGGAAAGAGCTGTTTTTCATTGATAAATTTGCCATTTGAATCAATTAAGATGATGTCTTCTGCTTTCTGTGAGTCACTTCCTTGCTCTTGGGGGGCCTCTGTCTGTGGTGTCAGTGGCACTGCTGCTGGAGTGCTGGACTCAGGTGCTGGAGTGTGGGCTGCTGCTGTCTGGGTGGTGGGAGAGCTGGGCCGCTGCTGACAGATACGGCTGAGGCTCTCTGTCTGTTCTCTCAGGCTTTGTATTTCTCCTTCTCTGAGCAGCAGCTCCTGCCTGACTGTTTCCAGTTCTTTATTCATGGTCTCTCTATCTTGCTGCAGTTTGCATATCTCTCTTTTTAGCTCATCAACACTAGTTTCAAAGTCTCGTGTGAGGTGATTGATTTTATTGTCCAGGTGTTGTAGGCGTTCACTGGATATTGCATGGGAGAGTGTTAGTTCCCTGAGCTCCACCAGCTCTACCTCTTGTAGGGAGAGGCTGTTTCTGATCTGATTGACAGACTGTTCCAGCTGTGGGTCGTGTTCAGCAGGGTTAAGCTCCATCTCCTCTAGCCTCTCCCTTGAGCTCTGGGCATCACAGCCTCCTGCAGCATCACTGTTTGCTCCTTGTGCTTGTTTCTCAGCCTCTGCCTGAGCTTTTAGGATGGTGAAGTTTGCCTGGACAGAGCTGAGACATGCTCTGGTGCTCTTTGGGGGGCTGCCAGAGGTTCGGCCCAGGGCCACGTCTTTAAGAGTTTTGGCAAACACACGAACACTGTCTTTACGGAGGTGGACATCGTCATAGAGGTGGCTGAGGTCCAGTGTAGGATGATGTGCCAGGTGAACATTTGGCATTCCAGCACATCTACGTGTGATGTCTGCATTTACTCTTTGTATGGTGCGAGGATGGAAGTCTGATCTGGGCAGGATGGTGGAGATAATTACTTTTGAAGTCGGGAAGGTTTGTGTTGCTTTTATGGCCACCCGTGTCACTGAATCTGCCACTCGCTCTTGTTGTGCTCGCAGGTCATTCGTGCCCACATGGCTGATGATGTGGCTGGGTTCACCCAGATTCTCCCTGTTCAGTTGTTGTAGGGCAATATCTGTTTTTGGGCACCAGAGTTTTAATGTTTTGTGACCAGGAAAGAGCTGTTTTTCATTGATAAATTTGCTATTTGAATCAATTAAGATGATGACTTCTGCTTTCTGTGGGTCACTTCCTTGCTCTTGCGGGCCCTCGGGGGCCTCTGTCAGTGGTGTCAGTGGCACTGCTGCTGGAGTGCTGGACTCAGGTGCTGCTGCTGTCTGGGTGGTGGGAGAGCTGGGCCGCTGCTGACAGATACGGCTGAGGCTCTCTGTCTGTTCTCTCAGGCTTTGTATTTCTCCTTCTCTGAGCAGCAGCTCCTGTCTGACTGTTTCCAGTTCTTTATTCATGGTCTCTCTATCTTGCTGCAGTTTGCATATCTCTCTTTTTAGCTCCTCAACACTAGTTTCAAAGTCTCGTGTGAGGTGATTGAGTTTATTTTCCAGGTGTTGTAGGCGTTCACTGGATATTGCATGGGAGAGTATTAGTTCCCTGAGCTCCACCAGCTCTACCTTTTGTAGGTAGAGGCTGTTTCTGATCTGATTGACAGACTGTTCCAGCTGTGGGTCGTGTTCAGCAGGGTTAAGCTCCATCTCCTCTAGCCTCTCCCTTGAGCTCTGGGCGTCACAGCCTCCTGCAGCGTCACTGTTTGCTCCTTGTGCTTGTTTCTCAGCCTCTGCCAGAGCTTTTAGGATGGTGAAGTTTGCCTGGACCGAGCTGAGACATGCTTCAGTCCCCTGGAACATTATCGTTCCATTAGAAGATATCATTGGTAGATATTTACAGTTAGAAATGCCTTGTTAGTGTCATTTTCTTCATAAATTTGGATTTGTCTGCCGTTACAGATGCCTAGTTTTCTATAACTTTTGTAGTGTTTACAGATGACCGTGTGCCAAAGATTGCAGTCTGTTGTGTAGAGGAGCAGATTAGTGATGATGGCTCTGTCCCCTTTTTGTGAAACGTCTGCCATTAGGGTCTCTGGGTTGTTCTTCAGCAGGCTGTATTTATAGGTTTTCTTGTCTTTTGCGCTCTTGATAGTCTGTGGGTATGTGATGGAGTGGGGGAGGGGCTCTCCTGCAATGGCTTCCATCGTTGTTGTTTTCTGTAACTGTCACTTTTTAACTGTCACTCTCAGACTGCTACTAGTTTTCTGTACTTTACTATATTTCAACTTAACTAAAATAACTTTAGTCCTGCCTCACTAAGTTGTAATAGTCTTTTAAAATGCAGTGTAGATGGAGATTCAGTCTTGCCTGTTATTTGGATGTGAACTGATTCCAGTATCTTCTGTTTTATCCAGTTTTCCTCCTGATTGCTCTGTTTCAGTGCTCTTTAGTTGTCTTGTTTGAAGAAGCAGCAAAGAAATTTACAGCTATCATGGTCACCTTAATAATCCTCTCACTTTTTCCTTTGGTTTGATATATGTTTTGTCACAAATGTGTTCCCTTTTAATGTGCTTTATTTCAGTTGATTTCATCTAAGGCTGTGGCTGCAGTCCGTTGTAGTTCTTGTGTTTCTCTTTTCTTCAATGATTTTGCTTGTTAACAGCAGCTGTTCATTACTAACATAATTATCTCATTAACTTTAACACTGCTTCAGTGTTACTTTAACACTCTTTTTAGAGTGGGACCATATATGCTCCGAGCAGTGTTAATTTAACACTCAGGATTTTACTGTGTATGGTGGTTATAGCCCTGATCAGACATGAACATATGTTGTGGCACTATCGTGCAGTCTGTAATGATACGACGTTAGTTAGCAAATATTAGCTTTTTTTTTTTTTTTGCAAACATTTCTTTGAGTAACGTGACCGTAATATGAACTCGCGATTGAATGCAACATAAAACAAATGATTACTTTTCGTTAAAATCTTTATTAATGCCAAACATGCTTACATTGTGTCTTTTTGTTCACTCGGGCAGCCGTGTTGCCGCTGAAGCCGGTTTACGCAGAGATAATTCATACCCCTTCGTTTGAAGTGTGGTCCTGAAAAATCTTCGTTTGAAGGGCTGTCTGGCCCTTCCCCTACCCCTCCAACCAAAAGAGAATCGAGACACCCCTACCCCTTCATGTGAACGCACGAAACGGAGGGGGAAGGGGTAGAATTGGGATTGGGTTTTAACACTCTTTTTAGAGTGGGACCATATATGCTCCGAGCAGTGTTAATTTAACACTCAGGATTTTACTGTGTATGGTGGTTATAGCCCTGATCAGACATGAACATATGTTGTGGCACTATCGTGCAGTCTGTAATGATACGACGTTAGTTAGCAAATATTAGCTTTTTTTTTTTTTTTGCAAACATTTCTTTGAGTAACGTGACCGTAATATGAACTCGCGATTGAATGCAACATAAAACAAATGATTACTTTTCGTTAAAATCTTTATTAATGCCAAACATGCTTACATTGTGTCTTTTTGTTCACTCGGGCAGCCGTGTTGCCGCTGAAGCCGGTTTACGCAGAGATAATTCATACCCCTTCGTTTGAAGTGTGGTCCTGAAAAATCTTCGTTTGAAGGGCTGTCTGGCCCTTCCCCTACCCCTCCAACCAAAAGAGAATCGAGACACCCCTACCCCTTCATGTGAACGCACGAAACGGAGGGGGAAGGGGTAGAATTGGGATTGGGTTTTAGTGTAGTATTTTGTTAGATTAGGTAGATTGCTTTTGGAAGTGTGTGTGTGTGTGACTTTCTTTATTACTCCTTCCCATCCCTAGACTGGGGAGGTACACTGTAAAAAAAATTGCTGTAAAAAAAAAACGGCCATATTCTGACCGTAACATCCTGTTTTTTCATTACAACAGTACAATCCCGTAAAAAAACAACGTATTCTGGGTAATATTTGTTATTTTCGAGAAAGTATCCTTCTGCAGTCGTAGTAACAGCGTTCAGAGTCGACACTCAGAGGCTGTGTTTCAAGTCACACCCTACACCCTCATTCACTAGTCCCTACATGAGTTTACTAATGGCGCTTTTCCACTGCGTGGTACGACTCGGCTCGGCACGGCTCAGTACGGTACGGCACGGTTTGCGTTTCCACTGCGGCATGAAATGTAATTTAGCAGCAATAAACTAATTATTTTACGGCCACAAACTGTAAAAAAAACAGTTATTTACTGGCAGCACGGTTGCCAGTAAATAACTGTTTTTCTACAGTTTGTTGCCGTTAAAGTATTAATGTGTTTTTGCACAAGAGAGATCTGTTAGTTTAATGTAGTTTTGTGGGTCACTATTGTGCTGGAGAGTAGAGCCTGTGCTTCAGTCAACGATGAGCCACAAACACTGATGTTCTGCTGCTTTAAATAAAGGCAGTAACTGTGGAGTTGCTGATACAGTAATGATCACTTTGTTACTTCATCTCACATGTGTGCTATAGTTAACAGTGAACTGCAATGATTTGAGTTAAAGTCATGTTTTTAGTTATTTTGCTGTTACACATTGTCTTTGCAGTTTTATACTAAGAAATATTCCTTCTCAGTGGACTCAAATGAAATAAGTTCACAGTACTAATATCGTATGAACGCTAGTTTTTAAACTGAACTGTTTGAAGCAACGGGAGCGGCGTTAATTTCCATGGTAGAATTACGGTGAAACATTGTAAAAAATTTAGAGTTGTAAATTAATGGTTGAAAGCTGTAAATTAACAGTACCTTACTGGCAACCCTGCTGCCAGTAAATTACTGTAGCATTGACCTTTTCTTCTCCGAACAATCGATTTTCCAGATGTCCCAAACAGTTGGAAGGGAGCTTCATCAGAGAAAATAACTTTGCGCCAGTCTTCTGCTGTCCAATCCTTGTACTTCCTGCAGAATTTCAGTCTGTCCTTTGACATTTTTCTTTGAGAGAAGTGGCTTCTTTGCTGCCCTTCTAGACACCAGGTCATTGTCCAAAAGTCTTGGCCTCACTGTGCGTGCAGATGCTCTCACACCAACCTGCTACCATTCCTGAGCAAGCTCTGCACTGCTTCCATGTGATTTCCTTGCATGTGAGGCCATTTTGAAGCAAAGTGATGATGGCTGCACTTGTTTCTTTGGAAGTAACCATTGCTAACAAGAACGCAATGATTGGAAGCGCTGCTTCGCTCCATTTATAGCAATCAGTCTGCTATATTAGTATATAGTACAATCTAATTAGTATGATAGTGATTTTATCTGACTAGTACTCATTCACACTTTCACATGTGCTGCTGATATGATTAGTCAATTAATGTTAGCTGGTCACTGTGTCCGGATTAAAAAAAGTTATTTTTTTTTTTTTGTCCATTTAAGCTTTAGCAATTATTTAAAATGCGTCTGCTCACTCTACACAATCTAGAAACAATGAGAATGAACGCCACAACAGCTTAAGCAACAATCTTTGCAAAACACAAAATTTGTCACTGACAGAACTTTTGGCCATGACTGTAGAACTCTTGTGTAAGTGAACTATACTAAGCATTTGTCAGTACAACATACTATTCCTATTTCATTGTACTCAGTTTTTTCTAAGGTTTTTTTCTAATTAGATTTTACGGAGTGCATGCACAAATCATGATTCTTTAATACAAAATCTAACATTTGTATTCACAAACATGTCTCTTTGAAAACAAAATGCTGCCCATTCATGCAATTCTGAATTTCACAGACACAAGTTGAAAGGCATTTGGTTGTGGATTGTAAGATACATCTGTGAATTTTTCTAATCGATTGGGTAGATGTGCACGCAATCTTTAGAGATGGGCATAAATACATAAAGTATTTAAATACAAAATACGGTGTGGAAAAATGTATTTAAATACCAATACAGTATTTTGAAAATACACAAAATGCATGTGAAATTTGAGCATCCAATGCAGGTATCCCTATAGGCTTAAATCTATCTGGACCTATTCTGGAGAAAAAACAAACACACATTTCGATGTGTGCAACTGCTTAGAAACTTGTTTACATTTTACATACCTCTTCCCTTTCCCTACCCTGTAGGAAATACAAAAAAAAAAAAAAGCATATTTATTTAATGTTAAGTTTATTTTGTTGTATATAAAGTTTATTCAAATGAGGAAGTTTATCTAAAGTTTAAATTTTAAAATTAGATTTCATTTTTTTTAACACTATTTGCTCAAATTTTTTTTGTTGTTTTTACGAACAATAAAACCAAACAATTTAGTTTTTTTTTTTTTTGTGGTTAACGATTCATTCATCAGTGTCTTCACAAATTAAATTGTTGATGACAGACAGTGATTAACCTAATTATTTTGTCTCTACATAAACATACATTTGCATAGATGGGTGAACACTATCACCTGATTTTGTAAATGTGACAAATTTTTCATTAAGCACCAAGTTTGCACTTACATTTGCTTACATTTACAAAATGAGCCTGCAATATCAGAAATAATGAATAAAGTAATGGTCCATGTTAAACAAACATTAATTAAAATAAAATGTTTAATGATTAAAAAAAAAAACATAAGAAAGCATTATTTAATTTAGTGTTATACATGTTATTACATTCATATGCACTGTAAAATCTAATTAGTTGGGCTTACTTAAAAAAAATAAATAAAAAAACCCCCATGCAAACAGATTTAGCATTTTAGGAAAATCAACATCAATTTATGAAGTTAGCTTATGTGAGTAGTAAGTATAACAACTAAGTAAAGATAACTAATTAAATTAATTAAGGTAAACTATTGGATTTTACAGTGTGGTTTGTTCTAATGTCACAAATCAATCTTAAGTTTACTGCATTTTACAAGATTCTTTGAATTCTTTTGTGTGGGTTTAAGAAGTGTACTCAAAAATAATTTCACATGTGTCCTCCAAAATTACCCACAACCTAATCAGTTTATATGTGGATAAAATCCATTTATTCACAAACTTATGGAATGACTGTTGGACAAACTACTCGGCAAACTACTTCTTCTCACCGTGGCTTTCTGATGGTTTGGAGAACAATTACTCTGTGTCGCCCCCTGTCATTTCACAGAATTATACAACGGCGAGCGCATCAAGTATAAAAGCCTCGTCCGTTTAGGGAGGAGCGGGCAGTCAGCAGGTTCGTGGCATAGAGCCAGGCGAAAGTATAAACAAGGCTTCAACTG
>NW_015632743.1:457201-471327 GCF_001515625.1 Sinocyclocheilus rhinocerous
TAATAAATTTCATAATTTAAAAGTTTAGTTCAGAAGTATCGAATCGGTATCGATATCGACGATACTGCATTGAAAAATATCGGTATCGTATCAAAAACAAAATAAGGGGTATCGGCCATCCCTAATGAAAAGTCTATTAAGACTCTTTTACTTTTCTTCTTCTTCTGTTGTTATGTTGCACATTAGCAACATATTAGTGCACTGCTGCCTCTCACTGGTTTATTAATGTCATTGGTTCCTTTGTGGCTACTTGAATATTTTAAGTAAGTGTCACTCAAAACAGTAAGTCAATTGTTTTATTTGCCTTGAAAGTAGCTGTAACTTAATAAAACGTAGTAAGTATAACAACTAAGTAAAGATAACTAATTAAATTAATTAAGGTAAACTATTGGATTTTACAGTGTGGTTTGTTCTAATGTCACAAATCAATCTTAAGTTTACTGCATTTTACAAGATTCTTTGAATTCTTTTGTGTGGGTTTAAGAAGTGTACTCAAAAACATTTTCACATGTGTCCTCCAAAATTACCCACAACCTAATCAGTTTATATGTGGATAAAATCCATTTATTCACAAACTTATGGAATGACTGTTGGACAAACTACTCGGCAAACTACTTCTTCTCACCGTGGCTTTCTGATGGTTTGGAGAACAATTACTCTGTGTCGCCCCCTGTCATTTCACAGAATTATACAACGGCGAGCGCATCAAGTATAAAAGCCTCGTCCATTTAGTGAGGAGCGGGCAGTCAGCAGGTTCGCTGTGTAGAGCCAGGTGACCGTATAAACAAGGCTTCAACTGCACAAAACGCTTCCACTTCGACAGAAATCGGGAGCTGTGCTGTGATTCCACCGCTTGCCGCGTCCTGTGTGAAAGGGCCTTTAAGTCAAAAGTGTAGGCCTACTTGTCGGTGTTCCGCTCTGCACCAAGCACATCACGTTCTATTACTCATTCATTTATGCTTCTTTTTCCACACCAACGTTACATTAATTCCTGCCTACTAAAAGCTGCACGGATATATTCGCTTACCCCAATAGGCCTATGTAAACGATTTAGAAAAAGTTCAGTATCTTTATATAATTGCCACAATATGTATTGTCATATCAGCCGGGCCTAACATGCAGTAATGCTTTAAACACATTCGACAAGCTAGTTGATAAAAAAAACAACAACAACCGATTAACTAACAAAACTGATTGGCTAACACCATTCGGTGCTCTTTTCTTCTTTCATGTTAACTGAAGGCAAATCTGAATGACGCACTATTTTAACTTTAATCGACAAGTTGACCATGACATCCTCACCTTAACTTATTCCAGTAAAGTCGCTCACCCAATGCTGAATGGAGTTGTGCAGCTCACGTGATGTATGTTGGGGGAGGGTACGTGTCTGAACTAGCTGATGAACGAAATCAGCACCCTGATAAAGAGGGTGACTGGCACAAAGTGTTTTGTATTTTGAAAATACAAAAATACTCATCTTAAATGTATTTAATTACAAAATACATTAGATTTTTTCCAAAAATACAAAATAGTATTTTGTATTTCAAATACTTATTTTAAATGCATGTATCTGAAATACTGCCCATCCCTGACAATAATGCACTGGGTCTTATTAATTGGGAGTTGTTTGTGTGTGGGTTGTGAAATGCTGAAAACTGCGAAAATAAAGTCTCAAAATCCAAATGAATCAAACAGAATCGACTCAGAAGAGATGTCAATAAATGCACGCGTGCCACTCGATCCACAAATGCATCTTCCTTGTTGCATGCGCAAATTCTGATACACTAATGCAAAATAAATCATCTGTATTCATAAACGCTTTTCTATTCGTACAAACCGCTGCACATTCATGCTAATTCTGAATTTCACAGACACCAGCTGACAGACATTTGGTTGTGGATAGTAGGATACATTTGCAACATTTATCAAGTTCATGGATAATTGTGCATGCATTCATTAGTAAATTTGATTCTAATTTCATCCCAAAAGTCAGTCACATTTCTACACATTCACACTCTTTTCTGAATTCTTTAGGTACATTTTTTTCTGACTAATAATGAAACACTTGAAATTATAAAAAAAATAAAAACACAAAATAAACACTACAAGTGGGCTTTACAAAAACACAAATTAACTCCACAAAAATAACTTTTATAATATCCCCTCATAAGTTTTAAAGAATGCATCAAGTGGTGTAATGATCTCTGGAAAAAAGGACCCAGAAGCAGAACAATGCCTAATTCCAATTTATTGAAGTACAATAATAAACACCGTATGGGCCAGTTCTGGGCTAGCTGAAGACAGGATAATGGTCAAACAGGCAAAGGTCAGAGTCCGGGGCAGTCCACCAGCAACCAAATCCAATATGAAGGACAAAAATCAGGGTGTTATGATCCCGGTCTGTGTTCCCCTGTCTTGGTCTTGTGTTGGCCTTTTGTTTTTAAGTGCATTTTGTTCCCCATTGTTTCTGGTTTTGCTTCCTGTGTCCTATTCCTTTTTCCCTGTTTCTCTGGCTGTTTCTCAATATGCGTTCTTGTCTGTGCTTGCGTTCTTGTGGACTTGTGAAGTGTCATCAGTCGTTGCCCAAGTACTGTTCCAATTCAAAGTTCACATCTAGCCAAGTACAGTTCAAATCCCCGGATGTGTTCTTGCTCCACCCCTTTTATCTAGGATGCATCAAGAGGTGACTTGTGCAAACTTGAGGCAGTATGTATCCCACAATGCATTTCGCACCAACCAGCGAGTGTTAATGGCAGAGGAGAAAACCCGCATAATTTTCAAAGTATAATTGTTATTGTGCTATGAAAAGTACTTTTAAGAGTGTTTCAGGCTTGAATGTAGTTGTTTAAAACCCGAATCTGTGGTTTATTTATAAAGATAGTGCCTATTTGAAAATTTGCTTCTTCGATTTAGGAGATGTGAGCACCGGGCGCTCAGTGCTCATGTTTCCCACTGAGAGCAGCCTTACCTCTGCTAGTCTTTCTGCCATTTGCCACTAGCTCGGATGTCTCTGTAGTGGTTAAACATGATATATAATTCGTTTTGGGTATATCTAACAGGCAGTCCTTGGGCTCATGAATCTATTATTTGGAAACTGACCATGGTTTTACCACAAATAAAACCAAAAAGCCATGGTTACTATAGTTATAGTTTGATTACTTAACTGCAAAGTTTAGGTTTAAGCCAAGACAATTGGTTTACTCAAACAGTTTGAGTTACTGGGTTTTACAGTGTAGAAATCGATTTTGTGTTGGATCAGTTACCTGTGTCGAGAGTGTGTAGCAGACACACCCACCTAAACGATTTCAATATATTGCTAATCCTGCCCAAAAAGACCCTAAACATTGCAGATAACATCTGAAGTAAAATTTAATTTATATACACATAGCTTAAAAAATCATCCCGTGTGACTGATACGCTTCAAATCGGGTGATTTTATGTCATTGTTTTGGCCGTCAGTCAATGATGCTCTCCGCCGGTAGGGAACAGTAAGATGGTGGCTCGAACATTTCCGGTGGCTTCACTGCCTGACAGCAGTTTAGGACGCAATGTGCAATCCAGTCCTTATATACGTAGATCAGTGGTTTACCCATGTTTGCTTTATTTTATTCAGAAAAATAAACCTTCTCTGAAATGGTATCAGCCTCATCTCTCTTTTGTCCCAGCATTACATAATGGCTGACCAAGTATGGATCCAGCAAGAAGGTTAATTTGGTTTCACAAAGGAGACCGACCCCTTGAGGACCACACTAGAGACTTTTTGGAACTGGCATATCTTACAGACTTTCCAGATTTCGTCCTTATTGACTTTTATTGTTATGGGCTCAATAATTTCTACCAATCCAAACTACTCCGTGATTGTCCTCAAGGGTCACTGGGTTTCTGGACTATGCCCTTCTGTTAAGTGGTTCACCCTTTATGGTGGGGGTTGAGGAGGACCCCTCCCCGAAGCAGTTTTTGTGGGGGAGCCATGTGCCTTGAGCTCCAGTAGCCATGGAGCTTGGCCCACAACAGATTTCAGTGCTTCCAGCTGATGTCTTGTCCCATCATGGCCACCACTCCAGAGTCTCATTCCATCATGTCCGCCACTCCAGAGTCTCTTTACTCAGAGACCCCCCACATGATTGTAAAGCGCTTTGGGTGTACAGAAATACACAAAGCGCTATACAAATACATCATTCATTCATTCATTCACAACCATGGCAGTCACACCAGAGTCTCCAGCTGTCATGGACGCAATGCCAGAGTCCTCAGCCGTCATGGATAGCACATCAGTGTTCCTGACCGTCATGAACATTGCACCTGAAGCTACAAAGGCAGTCCCTAGGCATTTGAAACTGGTGTCCAGTGTGGCGGTCCCACCACTGATCATCCCGGTGGCCTTAAAGGGGTCCTATTATGCTTTTTCACTTTTTCAACTTTAGTTAGTCTGTAATGTTGCTGTTTGAGCATAAAAAAAGATCTGCAAAGTTACAAAGCTCAAAGTCCAATTCAAAAGGAGATATTTTATTTAACAGAAATCACTTTTCAAAAACTACAACGAACGACTCGTTTGGACTACAACGCATATTTTCTGGGATTTGTGATATCACAAAGATCGACGAATGGGATGAGACCTGGTTGAACTGCACTAAAGAAGGCAATGAGAGTTATCACGATGTCGGAGATGCGCTAGTTTTCATAAGGCAGATGAACTTAGAGTGGTTACAATCATCCAGGTTTAAATCGCGCTCAAATTGATTTGATTTTGACGCAATATTTACACTGAAGCTCGCAGCAGGCGGCTATGGTAAGGGGCATGACATTTCCAGACCAGGCGCCGAGTGCTGCCAATCACAACACACACTGGCCCAGCTAACCAATCACAACACATTTCGTATTTCAGAAGGCGGCCCTTCACTTGATACAGGAACTATTCGAGCCGTTCATGCCAGACTGAGGAGAGAGGTGTTGTAATAATGTAAAATACGTGAAACAATGTTTTTCGAACTACCTAGTATGAGAGCCTGTTCTAGTACACCCCCAAAACAAAATCAAGACTTTGTAAAACAGCATAATAGGACCCCTTTAAATATTTGTAAAACAAACATATTTTTAAGTTAATTACTCAATAATAAGTTGCTCCAACTAATGGATTTGTCAGCCTGGAACCAATTTATATGATCTTTTTTGTTTTGTTTTTTCAGTTCAAATCCACATCTATCATAGCACACGCTAAATGTAACTTATTTAGCATGTATAATGAAAAAGTAAGAAGTTACTTTTCACTGGCATTAACACAGTCATTGCTAATGGAGTCAATGTAGTGTTTACCTTCATGTGGTCTATACTCTTTTGCACAATGGTAACCAAAAATTTAACATAACAGAAACTCTTTTAAATGTCAAACATAACAGCATTAAACACTAATAGGTCTTTCCCTTCACTAAAAAACACATAAAATAAAGTCTCAGGTTACGCATTTAGCCATGGTTCCTCGAGGGAACGAGACGCTGCGTCGGAGTATGCTTTGGGAACGCCCCTCAGCGTGACCGGCTCTGAACCCCGTGTGTAATCAGTCCAATAGATGGGCGAGACGTCACGGGCGGGTGACGTAGATTTTGACGCAATATTTACACTGAAGCTCGCAGTGGTAATCATTTCCCGACCAGGAGCCGAGTGGTGCCAATCACAGCACACACTGGCCCAGCTAACCAATCACAACACACACTGACCCAGCTAACCAATCACAGCACATTTCGCATTTCAGAAGGCGGGCCTTCATTTGATACAGGAACTATTCGAGCTGTTCATGCCAGACTGGGGAGAGAGGTGTTGTAATAATGTAAATTATGTGAAAAATTATGTGTTTTTCAAACAATCTAGTATGAGAGCCTGTTCTAATACACCCCCAAAACAAAATCAAGACTTTGTAAAAGAGCATAATAGGACCCCTTTAACGCTTTCAAGCCCCGCGGCCTCAGCGCTCTCAAGTCCGGCGGTCCTCCCTCAGTCACTTGCACTGCCCATGATGGCGTTTGTCATTTGTGTGTGTAGGTCGCACACTGCTCTACAGCTCCTCCAGAGGCAGCAGCGTCCACTCCTGATGTGAATGACCATGGACTCCTCAGGGCCACCAAACCAGTTCTGATTAGAGCACAGCAGGAACAAAGAAAGCCCCCAAGAGAGAGACAATCTCTACACACACATTGGCTTGAAACCAGAAAAATGGACAGGAAACTGTAAGGAACATGTCCTATACGTCTCCTTATTCATCCAGGGAACTGTGCATACACAGTGGAAACCTCACCTGGAATAACAGCCAATGAAATCTCACCCACGGACACAGAAATGTACATGTGGGTGATACCTCAACCAATTTACATTAAATTTGGACTCTGTGAGTTCAGAACACTACCACAAGGGCTTTGAGAATGGTTTGGAAAGGAAATAAAGCATTTCCAAGGGTTTAAAGACACTGTTTTATTTAACTGTGTATTTTGGGACAATGCAACAAGCTCTACAGGATGGAAAGGTGGGACGTGAAGGGCAGAAAGGTGGGAATTAGTAACCCACTTCCCAGCGGGAGTGAATAAAAGCTTTCGCAAGCAGACACACCCTTGTTCTGATTTTCTGACCTGACAAGGGAAGGAACAACAACACAACCAAGTTTATACTCTTGCAAGTAAACCTTCCCCTGCACCTTTCCTTAGCTGGTGCCCTGGATTATAGATAGAGGGGCCATCCGATACATACACCCACAATAAATTACATTACCAAAAACCACCACAGAAGTTAATTAATATAAAGATTTTTCATATAAATAATTTTTCAGAAAATATGTTTAATAGTATTTTCCTTCTGAGACTGTGCAGGTGGAAGCCTTTATGACATAGCCATGTGCAAGTATTAGATTGTCTCATTCTAGTGATGCTCAAGGTTTAGTGCCTGCTCCTCTTCTTTTCTCCATTTACACAACTTCACTTGGAATGATCATACAAGTACAAGGCAGCTGTATCTATAATTTCAAGCAGATGAACCCACCGTCTCAGCTTGTATCTCTGCCTGCCTTTCAGACATCTCTGCTTGGATGGAGGTATTTTTGTGAGGTAAGCCTGAAGCCACCAAAGTACCATACCTGTGATGCCCAAGTAAGAAAGGGTGTACAGGAGGATCTGGTAGTTTACAGTGTCAAAGTTAGCAGACAGGTCCAGTACAATAAGAACAGATTATTTGGAGATCACACTTGAAAGAGTTTCAGTGACAAATTTGCCAGTAGTAAGGGATATGTTAATGATGTGCGTTAATGGGTAGCAGTGTTGGTGAGATATCCTGTACTAGGTGGGAGGGGATTGGGTCTAAGGGACAGGTTGTAGGATGCCTGGCACGGAGAACTTTGGAGACCTCATTATCCATGAGGGGGTGGAGGAGGCTGGCTGTGTGGTTGCCACCTTCATCTGTGAAATAGCTAGCCAAGTCATTAACAGTAGGAGGGGCGTCTGAGGTGTTTCTAGGTGTCTGTGGTGTTTTTGATTTAGTTTTTGTAGTAAGAAACCTTGGGAACAGAGGAGAAAGAGGACAGGAGAGAATTATTCTTGCTTAGGTCAGATGGATCTTCAGTATTCTGCCATTTCCTCTCCGTAGCTCTGAGCTTGGTTCTATGTTCACAAAGAACATCTGTGAGCATGAAAACAGAATGGTACAGAACTGAATAAAGAAGTGTATGGAGAGATGTAGTGGAGCAACAAGACTATTATCTTATGAGGTCGAAGTGGATGTTGAAGTCACTAATGACTGGGAGTAGTATTCAGCAACCAACTGAGCTTTTCCACTGAGCTAAAGACACACCTCTTCTGCAAGCACTTAACCACCCCACAATGTGAAACCAAAGCACGCACACACACACACACACACCCACCCACCTGTTGGTAAATGTAATTTACTGGGACTCTCCACAGGCGTAAAGGTTTTTATAGTGTACAAACTGTATTTTCTAATGCATAATGGATGTGGATGATGTGAGAGAAGTGGATATTATAAAGTCAGTGACAGAAAAAGTTGGAGAAGGGAAAATCTTGGCGGTTCGACCTAAACAAACAAGGTGTTATGAGGTGACTTTGGAGAGGGAGGAGGACACTGAGGAGCTGATGAATGGACTAATTATCAAAGGAAAACCCTGTGAGGTAACAAGACTTCTTAACGAAGTTCTTCTTAACAAGACAAGAGTCTTCTTTGTTTCCTTCATGCATCTGCCTGTTTACATGGACGACGAGGACATTTTAAAGAAACTGGAGGGATGGGGAGTTCTAAAATAAAAAGAAGGGTCTATCCAGGCACAAATATTGAAGATGGAACAACATTTGTAAGAACAAGATTCCCCAGAGAAGTGATCTCACTCCCGTATAGCACCAAGCTCAACACAGCGGAAGTACCACAGTACTTTCGGGTGATGCACAGCCAGCAGGTGAAGACCTGCAGATTGTGCATGAGCCCGGAGCATATGGTGAAAGACTGTCCGGAGTTTAGGTGCTATAAATGCGATGAGAGGGGACACTTTGCGAGGGACTGCAAGGCGGTGAAGTGCCCAGATTGTGAGGAGGTGCTCAACAAGTGTGAATGCTGGATGGGAAACGAGGAAGAGGAGGAAGAAGGTGTGAGCGGGCAGATGCATGAAGGAGACAGCGAAAAGGAGCAAGAGGAAGGAACCGAAGGAACCAAGGTTAATGGAACTAAAGAAAATAAGGACAAAGGAGAACAGAGTGAAGAAAGTAACATACGTAACATACAAGCACAGCAAGGGGGAGAAGCGGAGATGCAAATGGACATTCCTCAGACTGTTGAAACAATTTTGGACAGAATAGAACATCAAAGGATTGTGAATGAAGAACAGACTGTTGAGATGGGCAGTGAAGAGGAAAAGGAGGACAAAGTTGGGAAACAAATGAAAAGAAGAAGATCAATCAAGGTAAAACCAAGCTTGGCTGGGGCAAGGAAAAAGGTAGTTAAAGAGGACTTATGTGAAAATGTTATCTGATCTGGTCTAATAAGGGTAGTTAGATGTATTTTTGTTCTGAAATAATTTTCAATAAAAATTTTTTTTTAAAAATTTAAAAAAAGTCTGCTCCCGATCTCGTCTGATCTCGGAAGCTAAGCAGGGTCGGGCCTGGTTAGTACTTAGATGGGAGGCCGCCTGGGAATACCAGGTGCTGTAAGCTTTAGCGTTTTCTTCACTACTTATCTAATACACTGGCCTATAGAGTGTCTGATCTTTAAATAGCCCACTCTTTGTGGAAGTCCCCGCTTACGGCCATACCACCCTGTCTGTCACCTGAGGGCGATAGAGTGCTAACAGGAAGTGAGTTGGCAGTTTGAGCAGTCGGTGAGAAAGGCTCACCTATTTTTGTTTTGATATTTTGTTGCTATTCTTTGGAAAAAGTTTTATTTTCGTACACTTTTTGTTTTATTTTTTTCCTCCCAGCAGCTCACGCTCTTTGGGGGGAAGCTACTTTTTTTGGGCTTTAATTTTCTAAATGGATGGATTAACGGCAACGACCCCTGCAATGGCAAGAGAAACACCAAGAGGAAATGAAATTGGACCTGAACAAAGACACCGAGATGGAAACCAAAAGGAACAGGAGACTACGAAGGATATCTGGAAACGAGTTTACAGTAAGGAAGCAACAGTAACAGTGGACTTAATGGATGTGGAAGATGTGAGAGCAGTGGATATTATAAAGTCAGTGACAGAAAAAGTTGGAGAAGGGAAAATCTTGGCGGTTCGACCTAAACAAACAAGGTGTTATGAGGTGACTTTGGAGAGGGAGGAGGACACTGAGGAGCTGATGAATGGACTAATTATCAAAGGAAAACCCTGTGAGGTAACAAGACTTCTTAACGAAGTTCTTCTTAACAAGACAAGAGTCTTCTTTGTTTCCTTCATGCATCTGCCTGTTTACATGGACGACGAGGACATTTAAAAGAAACTGGAGGGATGGGGAGTTCTAAAATAAAAAGAAGGGTCTATCCAGGCACAAATATTGAAGATGGAACAACATTTGTAAGAACAAGATTCCCCAGAGAAGTGATCTCACTCCCGTATAGCACCAAGCTCAACACAGCGGAAGTACCACAGTACTTTCGGGTGATGCACAGCCAGCAGGTGAAGACCTGCAGATTGTGCATGAGCCCGGAGCATATGGTGAAAGACTGCCCAGAGTTTAGGTGCTACAAATGCGATGAGAGGGGACACTTTGCGAGGGACTGCAAAGCAGTGACCCATCTAGAAATTTTTCATGTTCTGGGAATGTTTTCAGCGGCAAGTTTTATTTTAGTTCCTAGAATGTTCTGCTAAAAGGTAGGATAACATTCTCTAAAAACATTCTAAAAATGTGTATTGATAACATTGTTAGGTTATTATCGTCTAACATTCTAATAAAGCTTCCCATCACACTAGATTTGGACTTACATCGCTCAGATGTCAAATTTTGGTTGAAAGTGAAAACCCAACCTTTGTCTGATGTCAAGCTCCAGAGTAAATAACTCCAAAAACAGCAGTACCAGCTTCACTTATAAACCAGATTGACTTTATTTCTGTCATACATTTACAAATGTTCTTATTGAGATTCAAACAGACATCAACATCTAAACTTCTGTTAAAGTTATAGTTTGGCTTGATGTCACCATTATGGTGATAAGTGTTTACTTTAGTTGGGCAATTTGACTCTTGACTTTTTGATGTTTGTTATGACAAAAAAAAAAAAAGAACCAGCAAGAGAAAAAGTGATCAGCTGCTGTTGGCTACTTGCAGATAGTTAAGATATTACCATCATGCAGTGATGTGATTACTGATCTCATCTAAAGTCTACTTTATGTGCTTAATCTCATATTAGAGACTATAGTGGTGTTTCAACAGCATCCAGCAATGATCTAATCAGATAATCTTTATTTCTATCCATAATTTTTCAAACACATTGTTCACGTATCACGTTGAACTATTGAATGCTTAGACAAACACAGACATCAAGAATCAGTGTATGAATCGCAACAATGGTGACATGCTTCATGCCGCAATGCATTCTGGGAGCCCTGCATGAGTTTTGTATGATGCACTCAGAATACATTGCAGCATGAAGCATGTGACCATTGTTGAGATTCATACACTGATTTTTGATGTCTGTGTGATAAAGAAGATTTTTAAATTTTTTTATCATTAAGTCCTTGAAATTATCTGAATAAAATCCTGCTGGATCTCGGTCTGTAGAACTATTGCGTTGCTATAATAAGTAATGTGCAATTAATACCATAGATTAGACTAGATGAAATCAGATAATCAGACTGTTATGTGATGATGTCTTAATCATCAGATAACAACCAGCATCATCTAATCACATGTTCTCTTGCTGTTTTTGCCATAACTAACACAGCTACAACAGCTAGAGAAAAGCATCAAAAAGTCAAGTCAAATTGCCCAACTAAAGCACCATGATGGTGACATACAACCAAACTATTACGTTCAAACAGACATTAACATCTAAACCACTGTTAATCTCAATAAGAACTTTTGTAAATGTCTGACAGAAATAAAGTCAATCTGGTTTATAATAAGTGAAGCTGGTAATGCTGTTTTTGGAGTTATTTAATGAAGTTGGAGTGTCATCAAACAAAGGTTGGGTTTTTACTTTAAACCAAAATTTGCCATCTGAGCAACATTTGAGTCCACATATCCAATGTCGAATGGAAAGTTTCCAGCTTAAATCTTAATTAGAATGTTAGAGGATAATGTTCTAATAATGTTATCAATAAACATTTTTAGAATGTTTTTAGAGAATGTTATCCTAACTTTTAGGAGAATATTCTGGGAACTAAAATAAAACTTGCCGCTGAAAACATTACCAGAACTTTGCCGTTGAGCAATGGGGATGGGTGAACCCTTTTTTCCGCCTCATCCTTCAGCTGGATTTTGTGTGTGAAGCTTGGCCTGTGCTGACCGCCACCAGACAAGAGAGCAGGCAGGCTGCAGCCATACGTAGTCATGGCAAAACAGGGCAAAAGGGACTGCTACAAGGGGGAAAGAAAGGGAAAAGAGAAGGGGAAAGGAGGGAAAGAAAGAAAAGGAAAAAAAGAATACTTCATGAACACTCACAAAGGGTTTGATTGATTTTTGACTATACAATTTCTAATAAAAACTGATAATAACAATAATAATAATAAATTACTGATCTGACAAACACACCACACACTCTTGCCAGGACTTGCACCTGGAATCTTCCACCCAAAGGATGGATGTGTTACTATTACACCACAAGAGTTGTGTCTTTCTTTTTTTTACAAACACTGCAAATTAAGAACTGGAAATAGCAACTAAAAACAAAATGTTCACAGCACAACACACACAGCAAACACAATTAAAAACTGAACTACATGCAACTATATAAAAACCTAACTATACACATTATTATATACACCAATGAAAAAAAAATCAAAGACCTCCCTGTACATTCTCCCTCCACTGTGCAACAGAGAGGCCTGAGGCTGGACAATACCACCGGCCCTTCAGCTGAGTGTGGCTAGTTGTCTTATTTTTTGCCAGCCCACACTGCTTGCAGATATAGTGATATATATCCTTTGCTAGTCGTTTCCGTGGTGGTTCACCTCTAGTAGGGATGGGCGATATCTTATCGTTTGCGATATACCGGTAAAAATTCTCCCCACGATAAGAATTAGTCTTCCCGCGATAATAACGATAAAGTTTAGTTGTTGACATATTTCTGTGTGCAACAGTGCGGAGCGACATCGCGGAAGGCGGACGTGAAATCAGGTAGTAGCGGCTATCCATGTCGATCGCCTCCCTGACCTTCGGGTAGATTCCTGAATGATGCATCTTCCGGCCACACTGTGGGTATTTAAGAGGAATGCCCCACATCCTCATTGGTGCCCACAAGAACACCCTCTGTCGGAAGTACCACCTGGGCTCAGGAGGAGATGGCTTGGGCTGCTTCGGTGGATAAAACCAGTTCGCCTGGATCTTCTGCCTCAGCTGCCCTGTGGGCTCATAGACGCACTTGGCAATCCACACCCAATCTGCTGGCTGGAGGACTCTCTTGAACTGACTGGGAAGAAAGCTCTCCCAATCAGTAATAGCCTGAGGCAGAGATGGTGTGGGCTGCAGTGAGGGTACTGGATGTGAGGATGGAGTGGGCTGTGGAGATGGAGAGTGCCGTGGAGGTGGTGGTGAGGGCTGTGGAGCTGGAGAGTGGTGTGGGAATGGAGTGGGCCGTGGGGATGGAGACACTGGTGCTGGCAGTGGAGACGGCAAGTGCTGTGGAGGTGGAGGCAGCCGTGGAGATGGTGAGGGGCACGGAGATGGCGTGGGATTTTCTGAAGGGCTGACACGTGGAGCCAATAGGGCCCCATAATGGCTTGACTCAATGTGTTGGAGGAGTCCGACAGCACCCTCGACCCTGGCCCCACAGCTGTCACACCTCTCTTCAACGTGGTGGTCAGAGAGGTGCTTGGAGAACTTCTCTGCCTCCACGACCACACTACACAGAGAACACTTCACCCCCTGTTCTCCCTGTGATGTCCCTGTCTCCTCTGAGCTGCCGCCTGCCTCTACCTTAGGCCCTGACTCAATCAAGACCTTATCTGTTGACTGGGACAAAATGAATATTAGGAACAAAAGAAGGTCATACTATTCATGTTAAATAATTTCACCAATTATTCTCCAGAACTGTGCACTCTTGAGAATAGATCAGGGGATGGTCCATAAAATAGTCTATTACATGATACAGGGACGTATCGTGCCTTTGATATATTATATCATATACCTACCTTATGGAACCCACAAGTGCACACTATATGCCTGCCAAACAGGTCCACCTTATTCCCCCTTTGCAGGGGACAGGCATCAATCCGCTCCAGGACCTCCTTCCATTTTCTGCTTCCAGGCCTTTTGCCTGTACTGAACTGGAAGGTGCCCTGGGCATACCTATGGCAGATGTCATTCCAATAGGCAGATGATTTGCCTTTTTTTTGTCATATCTGAACAATATTGGGGAACAAATCAATGTAGTCAATATGTGTTAATATAGTAACAGTAGAATTAGTTTTTTGGAGTTTTATATTTTACACACACACACACACACACA
>NW_015632744.1:0-18192 GCF_001515625.1 Sinocyclocheilus rhinocerous
TAATGTTCTTTTTAGCAACATCATATGACCCCTTTAAAATAATTTATCTTAATTTCAAGCCATTTTAATTCTACAAATTTTTTAATTCGATTTACAGTTGTAGTTCCAGTTTGCTACTTCAATTCCAATAGAATCAGAATTAGTACTAGAAAAAAAAACATTCTCAATATAATTCAGAATGGTGCCCAAACATACAGACAAAAACAACAAGACACAACACACCGGTCAGAAGCTGTTTCCATCCACGAAACATAGGAACGAATTAAACGTGCGCAAAATTGGAATATCACATAAAATATTGGCAAAAAAGCACTGTTTCCATCCAGTGAGTTGAAGAGAACAAAATCATCACTTCCTGATTAACTTGCGCTTAATATCACAAAGAAGAATTTAATTTACTGCAGTAGGAAAAGGCACTGTATATAATAATTTTTGTATACAATAAATTATGAACTTCAGAGCATGCAGACCAAACGTGGTCATGTTATTTTATTTTCGGAGCCTGCTGTTTGGGAGCGCAGTTCTGGGAGTTAATTATAATGAAGCACTTTGACAAGACTTTGCTCAAGCATTTTAGAATGATAAAAGTAGCATTTCAGATGCTGTGCAATGAGATCGGTCCGTTGGAACTCGGAGTTCTTCAGGAACTCGAGCTGTGTCGGAAAACGCTACGGGAACGCCTTCTGTGACCACACTCTGAATGACACGTTCTGTCATTCAGCAAGCGCTCTGTGTGTGTGTCAGTCTTATTTGGTGTTGTCTGTCCATTATCACTCTTTATTTTACCAATACGAAGTGTAGACAAACATACGGCGAGAGCGGGCAGCATCTCAGGCTGTCTGTTCTTCCCTGCCCGCGCTACATTTCGGGTGGGGATACACATAGTTTGTGTGTTGTCTGCTTGGGAGCAAAACACGCAGAGTCACGCTCCGAGGAGTGTGTCCGTGCCTGTGATCTTGCGATTGCGGTCCCGCTGCTGCTGAGGCACGGCGGCGACTGAGATAGCGGGGATCGCACATGATCTGGCGGACGGGTTGGAAACAGCTCGTCCTATCTCCGCCCGTGTTCCCTAGATCTAGAGCTCGTTCTCAAGGCTTGGAAGCCCGCGCTGCGGTTCTTTCCCCTCTGAACGAGAGCTTGCTGCTGCGGCCATCTTTTCTCTGAGGAGATTGATGTTGTTTGTGTGACTGAGCGGCTCACGCGCTGCCGAGGCAACGCTTATATTACATAATTCGGTTTTTTATGTGAATCTTTCTCTCCAGATCGTATTTACTCCTCTGGTTGTTTGACTGCATTTAATTCTGAGGGATAAAATGAAGTTTTTATCTGACTATGATTCTCGTTCCCGTAGCGTTTTCCGACGCAGCTCGAGTTCCTGAAGAGGAACGTCTCAGGTTACGTATGTAACCATGGTTCCTCGAGGAAACGAGAGGCAAATTTTTTCAATTTATGCGCATCTCGGCATTTCATCCAGCGTTTTTTTGTGATATCCCAAAATGTGCATAAAAATAGGTGGATGGAAACATAGCTAGTGAAGTCAATCTACGTGTATAAAATAACAAAATAAAGTGCAGGCTGCAAGTAAAAATGTGGTCAACTATACAGTCCTCACAACAATGGAGATCTTAACAGAAATGTGTATTAGTTAATCACCACCACTAAAATATTAATGCTAAAGCAGAAATTTAGTAACAATTCTAGATAAGCTAATCATCTAGTCACGTACAGGTGCACTAGTTGCCCATCCTGACCCATCCCAAGCATGTATAGTGTGCGCAGTGATGAGGCTTGTTCAGGGCCTGCCTGCTGCTTTTCATTTGCAGTGTGATGAATCATAGCGGTAGTGATAAACACTATTCCACTGCCGTGCGGATAACTTCTCAGGGTGCTGTCACTCACACACACACAGTACACAGCAGAACAGACAGACGTGGGCTCCACCGAGGCAGAGACACGTCTTACTTCTCACAGTTTCCTCGCTCTCCCTCTCTCTCTCTCACACACAAAAACCTGCACTCGCCTTCTCACAATTTGTACGCACACACCCATAATCAGACACAAATAACATCTCTTTCCCACACTCACACTTGTCTGAGTTCCTGTTCTCACACAATCGGTGTTTTCAGGCTTCCCTCACACAGATACTCAAATATTCTCGCAGAGTTCCTCTCACTCACATATAGGCTATTTTCACTCATATGAGTGTTATAGGTGCAACTTATTGAGCTGCCAGCTAAGCATTTTTTGAGCATCACAGGCATAATATATCATAATCTATAGAGCTGTCTACCTAGAAAGCCTTTCTAGACAATATAGATACAAGTCTATGATGCCCAAATGTGCTGTTTGATTAAGCAGCTCACTAGGTTTTTAAACTCTGCTATTTATTTATTCCTTTAAAAATGATGTCTAAGGAGGCAGCTCACTGGGTGCTGACACAGTCTCTCTCTTTCTCTTGTGTTTACATTATCTCTTTCTTTCTGTCTCTCACAGTCTCTTACCCTGGACACTTTAAACTTGTAAGTATCTATTCCAAGACCTATTTACCACAGAGGAGTCTGATTCAGTCAGACAGCTCCGAGTGTGTGTGTAATGAAACTAGTTTACTATTGTCCGCTGAGATGTGTAACAAGTCAGTGTTGGAAGGATGCTTGCATATATATTAAAATTAAGCCTGGGGTTTAGACTGTGCTGCACATATCTAAAAATGTCACAGCTTACATTTTTCCGACCTCATCATTCTTACTGCAATCATTACTCATGTTTCTCGCTCTCACCATAGTTCTCAGTCTCTTGCATTCCACAAGGAAAGGTGCTTAACAGCCTCCTGCACATGACTTAAAACGTGCAAAACACCTAAAATGTGTATATAAACCCACAATCCTCAGAGCAAATCTTAACACTACTTTGGAAACCGCAAGCTTCCAAGTGCAACTCAGCGATCCAGTCCAAAGATGGCTTTGCCAAACACCTCTTGAGATTCACAGAATTCTCTCTCTCTTTCAAGCATTACACATTGCTCTGCTCATTTCATACAATTTTCCAGCAAATAAAGACATGCTTACTAGAAGCTTTGAAAAGATTTCAAACGGTCTTCGGACCACTTACTGAGTTGCTCTTTCCATCTGAAAGGGAGAAAGAGGGCTCTTTCTGGAAGGATGCTTGCATATATATTAAAATTAAGCCTGGGGTTTAGACTGTGCTGCACATATCTAAAAATGTCACAGCTTACATTTTTCCGACCTCATCTTTCTTGCTGCATTTATTACCCATGTTTCTCTCTCTCACTGTGGCTGCATTCCACAAGGAAAGGTGCTTAACAGCCTCCTGCACGTGACTTAAAACGTGCAAAACACCTAAAATGTGTATATAAACCCACAATCCTCAGAGCAAATCTTAACACTACTTTGGAAACCGCAAGCTTCCAAGTGCAACTCAGCGATCCAGTCCAAAGATGGCTTTGCCAAACACCTCTTGAGATTCACAGAATTCTCTCTCTCTTTCAAGCATTACACATTGCTCTGCTCATTTCATACAATTTTCCAGCAAATAAAGACATGCTTACTAGAAGCTTTGAAAAGATTTCAAACGGTCTTCGGACCACTTACTGAGTTGCTCTTTCCATCTGAAAGGGAGAAAGAGGGCTCTTTCAACTTCAAACGAGGGGGCTTTGAGAGTGTTCCACTCTGCTCTCTGTCCCCTGATACGGAAACACACCAGGGAGGAGAAGACTCTGTAGAGCGACATCGAGGCCAAAGCAACCTAATCCATATAAACAGGGCTGAAATGACACTGACAGGATTCTGCTTATGGGCTTACTTATTAAATTAATACTTTGAAGTCCTCTACAATGACAAGTTTTATGAAGGGATATCATGCTTTTATTCCTTCAACATTGACAATTCAGTCAACGGAGTGAAACGTCTACAGGGAATGAGGCCTTCCATTTGTTGTGAAAATGAAAGTGATTACAAAAAAAAAAAAAGTCAGTTCCCAAAAAACAACAGGGAATTTTGTGATTGTAATTATCAATAAGTTTATTTATTTATTAAACATTGGTGCGTTTTATCATACAGCTGTTGCTACTTTAAAAAAAGCAAGTTACTCAGTGTTTTACCATGGTAAAAACATTCCCAATTTTATCATTATTTACTCATCCTCATGTCATTCCAATCATACATTACGCTATTTTTAAATGTCAAAATGTTTTTTGTACATACAAAGAAAGTCAATAGGGTGCAATTTCATTTGGACCAGAAAGTCCTTCACAATATTTCTTCTTTTGTGTTGCGCAGAAGAAATGAATCAAGCAGGTTTTAGAATGTCATGAAGCAGAGTAAGCTAAAAATAAAACATCCACAGGTATGGATGTTTGAACATGGAGTTTCTTTCATGGAGAAACAGCTAAATCTACCAGATGACTCTCTGAATCTCTGTTCTCTAAGATGTGAGGAGAAAAAACACCTTGAGGTTGTGCTATCAAATAAAGCTCAGAGGGTTACAAAAACATGCCTCTGGCTTTAAAATGCCGTTTCACACAAACTCTCTGGCTTATACACACATCGTCTGCCTGACAGGAGCGGATTAGAAAAAAGTGTTTCCAAAACACATGCTGATGATGGGTGAAGGAGAGTTTCAAGCCTTTACAAACACAGAGGCTCAGTGTTTAGCCTTGTGAATGGTGTGATAGCTCTGTGTGCTTGAAACTAATACATAATCACTTGCACAACACACACAATATGCAACCGTAAATGCACCAAACTCATAAGCATGTTTCCTGTGAATATCAAAAGGTGAGCTTCTACTCGTTAACCTTAATGCTATGTGAGTTGTAGAAAACAGCTAAGCTAACCAGCAATGTTTTGAGCCTGCCTGCCTCCACTGCCATTGCATGTTTCATTGTTCCTGCACATTAATAATGAACACATGCCTGCAGCAATGCCCAAGCTTCCTGAGGGACATTGTGAAAGAATAACCAGACTCCATCTCTATACACTGTGGTCTTGAACTAACAGGACAGAAGACAAGATGCAGTACTCAGGCTCCCTTTACTGGCTAACTACACCTGTATGTTGAAATACCAACAATTCATGGCAACATCTCATGCAATGTTGACATAGAACACAGTGTTGTTGTAGCTGAACTAGTAGAGCATGTCAGAACAAGGTCAGGGTTTTGATTGCAACGAAAAAAAGAAGGCTGCCTTATGAGCTCTCACCTGGAGAAACAACTTCTTAAACCTGCCTGAGCTGGTTGGCTGGTCTTCTAGCCTGGTCAAGCTGGTCTGTTGGCTGATAATTTTTAAAGGGCTTTTGGTACTTTCACCCAGCTAAACACCAGCTTGGCCAGACTAGGAGACTGGCTAGACCAGAGGTGTCTAATCCTGCTCCTGGAGGGCCACTGCACTGCAGAGTTTAGCTCAAACCCTAATTAAACACACCTGAAGCAGCTAAGCAAAGTCTTCAGGATTACTAAAAACTTCCAGGAAAGTGTGCTGGCCAGTTTAAAGCTGAACTCTGCAGGACATTAACACTGCAGGAATGGACATCTCTTGGCCTAGACTATCTGAAAATCAGCTTGACCAGGCTGGAAGGCCAGTTGAAGACCAGCCTGACCAGGCTGGGAGACCAGCAAACCAGCTTAGGATGGTTTAAGACATCTTTTTTTCAGCAGGGTAAATGTAATGCAAATTTTAAGTAGAACAACACCATGAGCTAATCCCCCTGGAGCAATTTGCGGTTAATGCTTTGCTCTGGAGTAAACTGGTGATGGAATTGAACAAGCAATCTTCAGGTTTCTGAGCCTTAATCACTACACCACACCAACCCAATTCAAGCAAGTTTACAAAACCTCCAAACCTGAAACCTCCATTTCAATCAAGATCAAACAATTATTCTGAGAAATAGTCTACTCTGGAGAAAGTGTATACTTACGATCTAGGCCATTGATGTAACGCATGGTGATTTCACAGTGGCCCCACACCGCACTGACAATGGGGTACAGCTTTTTGCCTTTAAGGCCTCTGAAGGCCACTCCGAGGTACTGTCCATCCACCATGAAGCTCAATGTGCCCTCATCCATGTCCAGCACCACCATTAAGGCATCTGGCAGCACAAAGGCCTCCTCTGGCTCCAGGAAGCTTGGGTATGTGGGTGCAGAAGAGGCTGGCCGGTTCTTACTGTTATGGTAGAGCTTGTTACGTCCCAGGTCCCAGCCCCAGGACTCGCTATCACTGCCAACTAAAGAAGTGTAGCCCACCGAGTGCAATGGTGCATCTGCTGTGGCCACGCCCACCACCGCATGTGTGCCCCGTTGCCTAGCAGGCCAATGGATCCTCCAAACGTGGAGTCCTCGCGTGTATCCCACCCTTCCGCGAATGCCATCGGTACTCTGGGCAACAGGGTGTCGATGGAAGGTGAGTTTGTCATCGTCCTTGATGAAGATATTAAGCGAGCGGTCGTCTGGGTTCCAGGCATGTCGGAGCTGCTGCTCATACGAAGCGGGGGGCATGTCCAGGAGTAGGTCCAGCCGGGCTGGCTTGAAGAAATCCGGCCCTCTCAGTTCCCTCCTCAGGGGCCTGTAGGACGGCTCCCCACGCACGTCTACGGACTTGATGCTCCCCGAGATCTTCTGGCCCATGGCTTGGCTGGTTGGAAAGGGGTAGGGAGGAGGGGAGAGGGAAGGGGTGGTGCAACGCAGGGGCTGGGCTTCTGGGGTCCGCCGTTACCTCATCAAAGCACCAAGACGTCAGCCTGAAGCCCCCAAACTCCCGTCAGCGTCAGCGGTGGCGAAAGTGCCAGCCTTACTGAAGCCCTAGGAGAAAACACACCAACATACAATGTCATTAAAACACCATCAAAGAGTCCGCAGGCTGGTTTTATGAGTGCATCTAGAACTAAAAGTGTGAATCTCAAAGGTGTTAAGGATAAAAATGGTAACAGAAATAAAGGAAGCACATAAATAAGAAGACATGAAGATGAGCAGAAAGAGAGGATCATGGCCAACCACAGCCTGACAGCGTGTGAGAGACTGCGATGGGGAAGGATGTAATAATGAGTGCTGCAGGTGAGAACGAGACACCTTCTGTATGACATACAGAAACACTGAAGACGCACATATTCACGAGATTCAATCACTTAGCAGATGTATTTTAATAAGGTACTTTCAGAAAAAAGGCAATAAATAAATATAAAAAATAACTTGAAGAAAATGTGCCATAAGGTGCGAGTGACTACCAGAGATTTTTACAGCATTATTTTGCAGTTGCTAGGGTTTTCTGGGTGGTTGCTTGTTGGTCTGCGTGATTGCAAGCAGGCTCAAGTCAAAAGAGCCCAAAATTCATATGATATTCTTCTCTCTAAATATGGCTTGGAAGTTCAATGTCTCCACCAATGTAAAATTATTTTGATTGTCATTATTATTATTTTTTAATGGGCTTTTTCTTTTTTATAGATAGGACAGTAGAGAGACCACAGGAAAGCATTATGAGGAGAGAAGGGGACGGGATCGGCAAAGGACCTCGAGACGGGAATCGAACTTGGGTCTCCGTGAGCGTAGTTGCACTGTATGTCGATGCACTAACCACAAGGCTGTTGGCTATTGTGATTATTTTGATTGTTAATCTGATTGCATAAAAGTGCCATTATCAGTCTCTGCTCATTGAAATGCACATTTTCAGGCATCATTGGTGTCTGTATAACATAAATGGCATGGGATAAGTTACGTGCAGAATATGTGCCTTAACACTGCCTCAATAACTCTAAGTATTAGCATCAGCACTAGGAAAAAATGGAAGCCAAAATACAGCATTATTTATTTCTAGGTTCCTGTGAGAAAGGGCGAGAGAAGGAAAAAGAGAGAACAAAAGAGAGAGATTCAGTTCGCATCAGCCTCAATGTCACAAAAATACCTCCACATTAAAAGCCCATTTTAGAGTGTGCTGGAGATGCGATACTGATGTATGAAACGCTAGAAGGAACTTCCTGCTACAGTAAGTGATGCATGGTCTTTTCCTGGAATAAGAAGTCTCAACCCACGAAGCAGCTCTACAAAAAAGACAGTTAGTGGATGTTTACATAAACTGTCTTATTATGTCCGTTGCATCTGACCGTTGCAAAGTATCTAGTGCCATGAATGCAGTGTTTCAAAGAAGAAGTCAAAAAGTTCAACTTTGAAAAACAAAGCATAGTGATAAACAGCAGTATTTAGCTGTTTCCATATGTCAACGTTTATTTCACTACAAAAAAAGCAAAATGCAGCATAGGGAATTTAAATTCAAATAAACCAGTGAATAGTTTATCCACTTCATTAATGAACCATTAAACAAACTGACTCACTAAATGAATTGAATAAGAGATAGAAGAGTGTTTTTGATTATTAGCACACTACTGTAGCTTGTTAGGCTGTTTGTGTGATACAATGTAACACTAAACAGCGTCATTTTAGACTACTACTTGTCAGAGTACAGCTCATTATCGGACAAGCTATGATACTGTAAAACGCCTCAGCTACGCTACTAAAGTATGTACGTAGGTGAGTTGGAAGTGTCGCTTCTTTTAGCTTTTCCACAGCAGTGCTGAATAACATGTTCACACTCAATCAGATGAACAGTCATCACCAACGTGGGTCATCAACACAAAGGAAAAAGGTCACACATACGGTACGTGGACAGAAACACATCTCAAACAGTCTCAACACATTAAGGTCACAGAGAAAGAGAGACAGGAAAAGAGAGAGCTGAATTCAGACGACAGGAAGGAGGGTAGCCAGACGGCCAGACAGTCAGAGCCCGGAATCCTGGGTAAGTGTTGCCAATATTAAAGGAAAAATAAATGAGGTCATGAAAGAAGTAGGATAGAATGTGAATGTGAATGTGTGTGTGAGAGAGAGAATGAATGAGAAAGAGAGAGAGGTTGCTGCCCTAACATGCCACTCACAGCTATCATAACGTGTGCTAGAAGCCGAGGTGTTAGGTTTTCCGTATCGTATTTCAGAGCTGGAGAGGCTTCCGCGGCAGGGCACAAAGTGTTTCACAGTCTTGCAGCCGTGCAGAGGCACAGTAATGCGTTTCATTCAGGTTGTGTTTGGTTCAGAGCGCACACGTCAGTTTAACTAACATTCTCTCACTCAACCGCTGTAGTACTACTCACTAATAACTGTAATAAACACAGACACAAACATAATTACGCTGTTAGTCTGGGAGTTGTAGACAGGTTTTTAAACACTGTTCTCACATTAGGTCATTACATGAAGGCTTGTAAAACAAGGTCTGAGAAAAAGAAACAAACTGACGAGACAACAAAAAGCTTTTGGTGGATCAATTCATTCCATTAAGTTCCGGATTGAGCCTGAAAATGTATAAAACTGAAAGTGCATTAGGATGATTCAAAAATGTCCACTTCATACCCACTAATATTTCTATATTTATGTTTACATAAAACAGAGTATTATACCGCCTGTATCAACCATCACCCAAAATAGCTTGACTTTTAACTTCAACTGTGTTGACAGCTTACAGTAAAGATGAATAAATGAATAAACAGATGGATGGAAAGACAGACAGACTGGCAGATATAGATAGATAGATAGATAGATAGATAGATAGACAGACAGACAGACAGACAGACAGATAGACAGACAGCTGGTGTGTTTCAATGTGTCACAGCAGAGTGTCACGCCGTAAGACAGTGACCGCATGGCATGACTGTACTGTGCCTTTGGGCGTTACACTGCTGATATAAAATGCCAACGTCAAGCTGAGAAGTGAAAAAAACGTCCACTACGTCAATTACACTCGCTCTCCTCAGGGGTAATGATCTCAAACCATATGAGACACGACTAATGTAACTATAACAACCTACTTTTAATGGACCGCTGATGTGCTGTCTCCATCTGCTTAGCCATGCAAGACAAGACTACATATAAAAGCAGTCTGCCAGGGCCATACGTCTCCGCATGGGAAAATGCCCATTTGTGCTGACTTATCCAGACAGACAGACAGACAGACAGATAGACAGACAGCTGGTGTGTTTCAATGTGTCACAGCAGAGTGTCACGCCGTAAGACAGTGACCGCATGGCATGACTGTACTGTGCCTTTGGGCGTTACACTGCTGATATAAAATGCCAACGTCAAGCTGAGAAGTGAAAAAAACGTCCACTACGTCAATTACACTCGCTCTCCTCAGGGGTAATGATCTCAAACCATATGAGACACGACTAATGTAACTATAACAACCTACTTTTAATGGACCGCTGATGTGCTGTCTCCATCTGCTTAGCCATGCAAGACAAGACTACATATAAAAGCAGTCTGCCAGGGCCATACGTCTCCGCATGGGAAAATGCCCATTTGTGCTGACTTATCTATTAGAAAAACAAAAGCACTTGGCTGGTGAGCATGTCACTGGGATGGGGCTGCTATGGCTATAAGTCAAAGAAAAGCAAAGTAGAAGTCAAAACAACCCTGGTGTAATTGTGCTCTGTGGCTCCTCTGTGGTGTGATGTCTTCAATCAAGCCAAATGTCTTTTTTTCTATGCTTGGGAGCCGTTTTGGGTTATTGAAATAAAGAATAAAAATCTAAACTGATCTTCAATCTGCAACATTTTTGGATAATAAACATCTTCCTCAATTTGCCATTCCACACTCAAGGCTCTATTTGTTTTGCTTGTCCCATCATAAAGATAGCGTTCTTTGTTTTCAGGCCCGTGTAATTGAATTTTCCGCCGCTGCGTTGCGTGTTTGGCGAGCTCCCCAGGACTCAAGAGCTTGTAGCTGTTCTGCATGACTAGAGGAATGATAATATTGCAGACCCCAGGCTGCCGGCTTAAAAGGCCTGAATGCTGTTTTATACAATAGTTAGGTCTGTCCATGCAATCTGATTGGCCAAAAGGCATGTGTTGCATCCTGGAGGACGTTTACAGTTGGAATAAAACCACATGCAATGACCAAGTGTGAATATACCCATTTGACTTAGCAAAACTGACAGAACCAACAAAAATCACAGCGTGGGTGGATGGATGAATGGATGGACACTTGGTACTTTCACTTGGTCATTTCATGTAGTTTTATTCCATGACGGATGGAGAAAATGGACAAAAAATACTATGGAAGTCAATGGACCCAAAACCATTTGGTTCTTCAAAATATCTTCTTTTGTGTTCAAAAGAACAAACAAAGTCATACAGTTTTTGAATGCCATGAGGGGGAGTAAATAATGACAGAATTTTCATTTTAAGAGGATTATCTCTTTAAATAACACAGATCTGAATCTGTGGAGCTGCCCTATGTGACGTGTGTCTGTGTGTTCACACTGTTTAGTCTACTGGCCATTACTGTGTACATCCTCATCTGAATTTGTTTATGCTTCAGCACCTGTCAGACCCTCAGCAGGGCCTCTTTTTCACACGCTGTGTGGCACACGGGGGCTTGCGTTTCCCTTCAAGAGGGTGGGGGGTCTGTGATAAAGCGAGCGCCTGGTGCCTGGCCCCTCGCCTGCGTTACCCTGGTCACAAGAGAAGTGATGGACACGCACACCTCTAGCCACCGGTGGCTTTGATGAGTAGGAACACACATTCGCCATCTGTTGTTTATCTTTGCATCCTCTCTCTCTCTCCATTTCATCGGGAACATCTCTCTTTCCTCTGCGGCTAGTGTCATTCATTTCCTCACACTTTCTGTCTCTTGTTTCTTAACTCACTCCCAGCTGGATAATCAAGTTAAAACCAGTTTGAAAAGACAGCTGGTCTAGACTGTTGATTAGCTAGACTGTCAGACCTCAGACCTGGTTTCAAGTTAATAAATCATCTTAGACTACCTTAAAAAACATCCAAAAATGAAAATTTTCACTCATTCTCATGTCCTTCCAAACCCGTATGACATTCTTTCTGATGTGGAACAGGAACTTACAGAGAGATATTTTGATTGTGTTGTACCTGGCTGTATTTTCCATACAATTACAATGAATGAGGGCTATAACTTTCAAGCTTCAAAAAAGCAAAAGCACTATAAATGTATCTTAAAAGCAGTTGCTCTTGAGCTACCTAACAAATGTATATTATAAATCCTCTGAATAAAACAGCTTTGTGTGACGAACAGACCTGATATTTAAGTTGTTACTCACTGATATTCTGAACAGCTGCTCTATTTCTCCTTGGCACAGTCATGAGAGCTCATTATTAGATCTGTGAATAAATTGTTCTTTTCAGTCAGATCTTTTTTTATGAATTGCTTGAATTATTAGTTTGAATGATTAACTGATCAAATCCTTACTGACTGAATGATCTGGCTGCAGTAGTTAACAGCTCACGGAGGGGATTTTTCAAAGAATTTTCAGTGAGTAACAACCTAAATTTTGTTGTTATTGTATGGCTTTAGACATTTTTATACACTACCATTCAGAGATTCATGAGCAATACGATTTTTTTAATTATTTTTATATTATTATTCAGAAAGGATGCATTAAATTGATTAAAAGTGACAGTGAAGGCATTCACAATGTTACAAAGGATTTCTGTTTAAAAAATGCTGTTCTTTTAACTTTCCATCCTGAATTTTTTTTTTACCACAGTCATGCTTACCAGAAAAATATTAAGCAGCACTACTGTTTTCAACATTGATAGTAATGTTTCTTCAGCACCAAATCAGCATATTAGCAAGGTTTTGATTGACAATGTGACAGAAAACTGGAGTAATGTCTGCTGGAAACTCAGCTCCGCCATCACAGGAATAAATTTCACTTTAAAATAGAAAGCAGTTTTTCTAAATTGCAATAATATTCCACAATATTACAGTTTTTACAGTATTTCTGAGCAAATAAATGCATGAGGACATTGAGAGTTCTTTAAAAAATATCTTACCAACAAACTCCAAACTTTTGTATGGCAGTTTAGCACATAAATCATATGGTTCACTTTTATGGAGCTTTTGCAACCTATTGAAGCTTGAAAGTCTCATACTATATACTACAATTCTTTTTTGTTTTATGCAAGACATTTGTTGAGCAATTTTAATTTTTATTCAATTCCTAGACCAGCAAAAACCCAGCACACCATCTACAAGTACCTGTTTTTTTTCCAGCAGCGCTAACATTGCATTTTTCCCCCATCTTTTCTCTCCGTCTTGTTTTCCTCCCCACCCTTATCAATCTCCCTGTCCCTCTCTCTTTGTCACTTACACAGACGGCAGATCAGTAAAGCCCATGTCCAGTGCTCTATTATTCAGAGGGCACAGGACAGACAGCCGTATGGCCACATGTCCCCCCTGCCTCTGTCCACCTACACAGTCCTAATTAAACAGACCTAGCCCATGGAGACACACCGCCGGCACACACACACACGTGATGTGAGAGAAATGCTCTCACAACAGGCATCTGTCGAAGCAGGCCTTGCTGTTTTTCTGTTCAGAACATTCTGGAATTAAGTATAAGCCAACGGCCGTGTTTAGTAATAAAAATTATGAGACGTTCATGCACACTGGGTATTAAGTGCGAGTGTGTGAGAGAAAGTTCTCTGTTCGACATGTCCTGATGGGTGAGATGTGTTCTGAAGTGACACACAAGCAGATGAATCCAGCGATCGCCCTTGGAGGCTGTCACATCAAAGTGAAACTAGAGACTACGAATACAGCCGAGACAGGATAAATGTGAACCTTACGACATCGCTGCTTTCAATTAGAAGTCAGATATCTGTTTACAACATATGCACGGCTACTCATAGCAACAAAACCTCTTCGCACGACACTTTACTAATTTTAATTTAATCCGCGCCTCATCTGCACCCTAAAATACCAGTCACATAGAGCATAAATATAAAATATTCTCAAACGAGAACAGAAAGGAAATGACAGCATAAGAACATTCAGGACTGTGAAATCTGGTCACAAGAGTAACATCAAATGTGACAATGTTTCCTAACCAGAGATAAGTAATTTTTCTGTCAACGCTAAGTGCATTTACAAGCACTTTAAAAAGATGATTTTAGTCAAAGTGTCATACAAACACTTTATGCGGACTGAAGTCAGAATAACAGACCTAGACAATGTAACATGTAAACAACATGTAAACGTATTTACTGAAATGTGTGATGTGACAATCACAGTCAATCAGAACATATGTGGAGCAGGATTTTGGACAAATGGGATTTCACAATGATACCTACAGTTTAGGAATAGAAACCCTGAAATGTCCTGTCTTCTGTTGCAGTTTCTGTTGGTTAGGTCACAAACTCAGATTAGCATGTAAGAGATTCCATTTAATCATTTTTAGCTTGATGTCATTGAGCCTGGCTAGGACATGGTGTGAGAGACAACAATATCTCATTCATACTTTACCAGAACAAAACAAGTCAACGTGAAACCTACCACAGACTTTGAGCATTTAAAACATCCAAACTTATGTGACAAGGATGTGTTAATTTACATCTAATGTTTATTAAATGTGGCCATTTTGCCTGTATGTCCTGTTAAGGTTATTCCAGTTATCCCAATATAACCCCCTTGTTCAATTTCTCTGTCTAGCTAAACAAGCTTGTATTACAAACTAATACACAACTATTATATTGAATAAACTATGGCAGACTGTGAGCATTTGTCACCAAAAAGTTTTTTGTCACTATTAAACATCCAAACCTACACTATCGTTGAAACGCTCAGGGTCGGTAACATTTTTTAAGTTTACTTAACATGTATGTACTTTATCCATGTGATGGCAAAACTGAATTTTCAACCATTATTTCAATCTTCAGTGATACATGATCCATCATACATTCTAATATGCTGATATGGTGCTCAAGAAACATTTCTTATTATAACCAACGCTGAAAACAGTTGTGCTTTGAATTTTTGTACAGTAGTGTATGTGCCATAAATACATTAAAGCTGTTCCAAATATCTCTCATACAAGATCCAATTATATTTATTTCCGTCTAGCAAAACAAGTCCATATTATAAACTGCCACAAAATAACTATGATAAATACCACAATAAAACTCCATTTAATAAAACACTGTCGACTTCAAGCATCTATTTGTCACCAAAAAGCCAATAAAACATCCCAAACATTTATGACAGGGCCATGCTAAATCTGATTTTCATTAAATGTGACTTTTTTTCTGTACTTCCTGTTAATCTGTTCCAAGTATATCGCAATATAATTTCCCGTTCAATTTCCCTGTGCCTAGGAGCTCAAAAGTCTTCAGGCGCTGCAGCAAGAACATCAGATGCAGCTATGTGCATGAAGAGAGTAAATATAAGACACAGCCATTGAAGTCCAGGCTTTCTGACAGCCCAAAAGCCATTTATCACTGTGACTAAAGCGTCCACCCCCAACCCAAAACCGGTAATCACACACACACACACACACACACACACACACACTCACAGACGTGCGGCAGACGGGACAGACTTGTGGCAGATGTGCTAGCCCACCTCCTGTCCTTTCAAACCCTTAAGCAGCACGGACACACACACACACACACACACACACAAATGCTTCTGGCACTAATCCAGTGGCCCCCTCCAAAGGAGGGACATTGAATGGTTAGGCAAATGGTTGTGTAGCTCTTCACACGGCTAACAGCTGAGCTCTAAGCTCTCCCAGAAGAGCCTCACCCCACAGAGCAGCTCCAGTCAGCTCTTTCCAGCCCACTGCTCTCAGACAACACACTCAGTGATTAAAGCAGTCCCACTGCCCTCCTAGTCCCACACACACACACACACACACACACACACACACACACACACACCCTGTGCCCCTGTCCCACACTGCTCGCAACACACACATGCAGAGATCACTCACAAAAAGGCACATGAAATCATCAAGGTTTTTGGACATGTACCATACAAAAAGAATATGATAAGATTTTAGTACTTTGGTGTATAAGAAGTGTGGTAATACCACAGTATTTTAGGACATGTACAGTGGTAATCCCATATATATATCACTGTATGTGAATATGATAATCGTTCAGCACTGTGGAATATATCAAATTGGCATGGTATTATCATGCTCTTTTGACATGGTACCAATGTATATGAATATGGTAATCTTTAAGCACTATGGAATATAACTATTAAAATGGTATTAGCATGTTATTACCATGGTATAACCATGTTTACATTGATGGTTAAGCACTGGCTCAAAATAAACCAGACCTGTACGCATATTTAAATTTTCATATGGTTCCTTAGTTATTTATTAGGATTGGAAGAGTCTATAAAACTTGGGCATGTGTTTGTTCTGTATTCTGTTTGTAATATGCGAGGATTTTGTATGAAGGATTTGTTACATTAGTATTTTTTGTACAGATAGTTATTTTGTTATAATTATTTTGGTTATTTATATATGTATTGATTTTTTAGAAAAGCCTTTCTAGGGACATGAGATGCAAATTAGCGCCTGCCATAATCTCTATGTGCAGTGCATTTTTTCCAGTCTTTGACTGGAATCATGTTTATTGTATTGTCCCTATCCAAATAAGCGTATAACTAAATAAATAAATACATGTTTTAGGGAACATATTATGGTATGTGGTAGATTTTTAAGTGAAATAAAAAAATATATATATGTTTTTGTTATATGAAATGAAGCTGAAATATTATAAAATATAAATATTAGATTAAAAAAACTCTTAAAAACTTCAAAAATAGAAATGTTGCCTGGGCAACTGAAAAAAGTTAAATTACTAAAATGACTAAAACGGAAAAAAATAAAATAAAATAAAGATGAATAGAAATAAAAAAGACAAAAGCGCATAAAATTAAGACTAAAATGAAACTGAAAATATAAAAATAAAATCTAATGCAAAATAGTATGAATTTTAAAATAGTATATAAATAATACTTAAACAACACAGAAAAAAGGTATTTCTATTGTACTTCAGGGCATTAAATCATGGTATTACCATGATTTTTGGGTATGGACCATAGTAATATAGTACATAGTACATAACATAACGGTTCAGTGATGGCATTCATGTACCATGGTGATTTTCCTAATATGTTTTGGTACTGTGATATATCAAAGTACCATTACCATGATATCTTTGATATGTACCATGATAACATCATGATAAAATCTTTCAGTACTATCAAAGCGCCACAGTATGACCATGGCTTTTTAATATCATGGATTTTGTTTTACAAGTAAAATTTGTAAATGTAAAAAAGTACAACCGCATTACCATCTGATATCACCACTGTACCATGACACCACTACAGTACTTCTTTGAAAGAGATGCCCCACTGCCCTCAACACAAAAACACACAGTCTGTTCCATAAACATTCCCCCACTGGAAACACACAACCACACGCGTGCAAACAGACACATGCAAATCCACAAGCCGCGCGTGCACACAAACACAAGGGACACAATGAAAAGCATTCAAATCTGCTCCCCGGACTAAGAGTCAGCCAGCGCTGTGGGAACGCTTCCTCTGAACACCAAACCAGAGGAAAGAGAAAGACAAACGATAGCCGTGACGCACAACTCTGGGAGGAGAAGATCCAGCCATCCTCTAATCACCTTATATGATCGCGCACAGCAGCTGAGAAAACAAGAGCCACGGGTTCAGGTGAAAATACTTCTCTTTCCAACCCACACAAGCACACTATCCTCAAGAGCAGGACCCGGGCGCCGTTCCTATGACCCCACCGCTGCATTCGGGGTCTCAAACCTGCTCCCTTGAGCTCAGAAAGTATTTAAAGTGTGGAAATCCCAGGTTTAGAAACATCACAGGCAGCTGTAACATCCAACACAAAGAAAAGACTGTATCCCTGCTGAGTATCCTTGCCAGGGTGGATCAAACCTCAATTAGAGGATCAAACCTCTATTAGAGGAATAAAAGACAACGGGGAATGCCAGAAAGCGGGAGCTAGAAAGAAAGAGTGCACATGAGGTAACCCAAACAGCCTAAAGCAAGAAGGGAAGGCACGAAAAATCACAGGATAGTTTCCTCACACAAGTAGACACACATCAAGTTCTTCAATACGCTCAAACACACACAAACGCATGCCGCTTACACCGACCCGGTTGCGATGGTCTCCCCGGCAGAACTCCCCTGTTGTTGCCCGTTCAGGGAAAAAAACGCTGGAATAAAGGACGAAAGGAGCTCCTCTCTTTGTGAGAAGAAGCGCACACTAGTTCTTTCTCTTTTCTCTGTGTCTCCCTGCTGAGGAAGGAGAAAAGAAGCTTCTCC